>NC_054877.1:33529301-33832331 GCF_018320785.1 Cheilinus undulatus | reverse complement strand
CTTTACTATTGCTTTTATCTTTTACTTTTTTATTTCTTCAATTTTTTTCCTTTTTTTACTCCTGTTTATCTGTTGTACTATTTTCATCTGTTCATTCCCGCAATTTGTCTCCTTTATTTTTTTATATATATATCCTTACGTTTGTATTGCTTTTATTCAGTATTTCATCATTTTATTTCCATTAATATAGTGTGTATCTATACTGCTATGATCTTTTTTGTTGCTTTTATCCATTTTATCTGTTTAATTTAGTAGGATTTTATTCATATTGTTGCTTTCCTCTTTTTTAAAGGAATTCATTTGTTTTACTGCTTTATCTCAGTGCTACAATGCAAGTGCTTGTTATTGCTTTTATGAATTTTATTGCTCTTTAAGGCATTTTTCTTTTATTGTTTCTATGCTTTTGGGGCCTTTTTATAGCTACTTTTCTGTTGTCCTCCCTTTTATGCGTTTTGATCTCTTTCTTGGTTGTTGTGTTATCTCTATATATTTCAGTGTTTTTTTTAATGCGGTATCGCTTTGATGTGCAAATCTTTTCTATTGTTTGTTTTTGTTCCATTAGCTTGTTTATATTTAAACTCTTTGTTATTGTTGTTATCTCTGTCAGTTGCTTCCATCTCTCGATTTCTCTTCTCTTTTGTTTGCTTCATCTTTTTTTATTGTTTGTATCTCTTTGTTTCTTTATCTCATTTTATGTTAAAACTTTTTTCTGCTTTTGCCTCTACCATTTGACTTTCTTGTATTTATTATTTGTCTCATTTTCTTGCTTTGTCTCCTTTAAAAGTTTAACCTGTTTTATTGTTTTCTTTTTGCTTTTTATCTATTTGTTGTTGTTTGCATTTTTTTAATGATTACTTTATCATTTTGTTGTTTTAATATAGTTTAATGTTGTTTTGTGGTTTCATAATCAATTAGCCCCAGAATTTCAACTTGTATGTGGTCAATTTGTACAAAATAAAATAACAACACTGTGATGAAATGTTAAGAGCTTTCAGAATGAAAGAAATTAGTGATTTCCACCCATGTTACATACATTTTTCTCATCTGTCTGGTGTTGTAAGAGTATTGGTGTCAGCAGACACTCAACTGGTATGAGGAAATAAAACTAGTAAAGGAACATTTCTAATGTTCTCTGGACCTATTCCGTTATTACACAATAAGAGCACAATAAGCAGCTTGTTTTGGTTTTATGACAGATGTCAACCCCTCCAGAGTGCAGGGAGCAGAAAAGTCAGAAAACAAGTTCCTGTTAGATGAGTAATTTCCTCATTAGATCACATTCCCAGCTGCTCAGGGGAAACTGCTGAGAGACGACCCCAGAGTGACCAAGGAAGACTGCAGGAAACCCAAAATGTTTTTCTTAGTTCTTCCTTCGAAGCACTTCACACATTTTTGCATGCAATAAAGAGTGACACTTACATGAATTTTTACGTTCTGTCTTACAACTTTTCTCCTCCATAAAGCACGCTGACCGTTGGCTACCGAGTGCCTCAAGTTCCACACATAACTGTATTGATTTCAGCTAAACATGGACTCACACTTTCAGAAAGGCCGCCTTACTACTTGTACCAACTTTACTTGACAGTCAGGAGTTTAAAGGGTTTGTTTATATGCTGCCGGGCCTCATGCTGCATGTAGGCTGGACTTTCAGGGACAGGTGACTTCCTGTATAAGGAATAGACTGTGATGTCATCTTCAATGATATATATGGAGCAGGGAGACTGATAGTCTTACTTTGCAGGGCCTTCTGGGTAACCTTTAAATCAGCAGTGGTGGGTCAGGACCCAAAAGAGAGTTGTGGAATGTGGTATTTTTTCAAGATCCTGAGAAAATTACCAAAAATGAACATTTTGTCACGGAAAACAGAGTAAAATAAATGAATGCATGTCCTCTCATGTCCTTTGTGATGATGTTATGTTTAAACATGTTTGTTTTGCGACATTTTTCATTGAATTAATTTGAGTGATTGAACATTTTTGGAAGTTTGGGTCAAATAAGGAGGCGGTGGTTGTTCCTGAGGCTAGACATGCTGTGAACCACTGCTTTAACTGGAGGAATGATGCTAGAAAATATAAAATGACGATAAATTTGATATTGTCCCACTAGATAACCCCAGTAGTGACGGGCCGGTAGCACTGGTGATGTTCCTGTCTGAAGCCAAGGCTGCCTGTAAGGGTGGAAAAAGGGGGAGCACTTTCTGGGGACCCATGGAGTTTAATAAAATCATGGTCTATCTTAAAGTTAAGCTGTGAGAATCATATTTTATTTTTAACTGGAATATTAACCACTCTTATGAAAGCAGCAAGATGTAATTTTATTTATTTATGCTGTAGTACAAATATGGCCTCAATCAAAATGTAAACCCTTCTTCTTAAAACAGAATAACCTTTATTAGATGAAGAAAATGGGTGAAAAGTTGGAAAAAGGGCAGAGAGGGGTAAAACTGACAAAAAACAAATAACTGATACATTTTATGTAAAAATTACATTATCTTGATTTTTCATTCTTTCATACAAAAATGACAAAAGATAGACAAGGGAAAAGAACTGGTTTAAAGTGGCAAAAACAATGTCAAATGGGCAACAACTTGAAGAAATGGGTTTTAATGGCCTAAAATAAAAAGTGGCAAATACGGGTTAAAGAGGAAAAAAAAATACGGGATAAATAAGCAGAAACCAGCAAAAATGGGTTAAAAGGGGCCAAATATTGTGGGGAAATTTGGCAGAAATCATCAAAACTGGGAGAAAAGTGGTAAAAATGGGTGGAAAAGCAGAATAAAACGGGTTCAAAGAGGAACAAAGTGGCAAAAATTGGTAACAAGTGGCAAGAAGGGTGAAAACCTGCAAAAAAGTGACAAAATGGGCAAAGACTTGGAAAAATGGGGTTTAACTGGTGAATAAGTGGCTTTAAATGGTTGATAAGCATCAAAACTTGGTTAAAAGTGAAAAAAATGGTGAATGAATCTGCAGAAAATAGAAAAAGTAGGTTGAAAGTGACAGAAATAAGTAGGAAAAATGGCAAAAATTAGTGCAGTTTTAGCCAAAATGGGCAGAAAGCAATACAAAGTGCCACTGGTGGCAAGAATAGGTTAAAAGTGGCAATAAATGGAAAAAAGTGGCAAAAATGGGCTGAATAGTGGCAAAAAATGGCAACAATTAGTTGCAAGTGGTAAAAAAAAAAAGTTGGCCAAATGGGCAAAGAGTTGCAAAAATGGGTTTTTACAGGTAAAAAAAGTGGAAAAATGATTGAGAAGCAGCAAAACCAGGTTAAAAGTGGCAACAAATGGGGATCAACAAGCAGAAAGCATCAAAAGTTGGTTATACATACAAAAAGTAGGGAAAATTGGCAGAAATCTGCAATAATGAGTGAATGGGGACAAAAAAGTAGAAATAAAAAGGCAGAAAGCATTAAAAATGTGTCAATAGCAGCAAAAATTGGTTAAAAGAAGTTGGCTTTTAACAGGCAGACAGGGGTTGTCTGGAGTTTGCCTGGGTATGTTGATGGTGGCCATGCTGTGGCTACGTAAGGCCATGAGGTTTGTTATGTAACTTATCAGAAGCATATAGAGGTGTTATTAAGGCTAGAGGTCTCTTCACTGAGCACTTATCCTTTCATCAGGGCACAGGTGTTTATTTCACACCGTCTAGATTGCTTTGGTTAAAGTGTTTACCTTTTTCTTAAACTTAATCTATTTAGTGTTGATGAGAATTATGGATTAAATGATATCTAATATATGAGACAATGTTTCTACATTTATTAAAACTGAAACCAAAGACATTTCATACAGATGAAAGCATTCCTGAATTGCTTCGCTTATATGAAAAAGTGACTTTGGACTCATTTGCTTCTTTCTTCCTATTTCTGCTCATTGAAAAAGTGACTGAGTCTGCAATGTCACCACATGGAGAGAGAGCGTCTTTGTAGGTGAGTGAGTATGGAGGTGCTCTAACACTCGCTGAGAAACTGCTGACTCCAGCAGGAACATCTGCTCATCTGTGAAATCAAGAGTGGCATCAAGTAAACTGCATGTTGACCACCTGCTGAAGAGCAGGTGTTGTCTTTACATGGATGCATCACTGCAGTCATTTATAAAGTTAAGTCATGTTTCTTCAAGCAACAGCACAACCTCAGAAGTAGATTTGAAACAAATAGACACAACATGCATGCAGAAAGAAGCAAAATGGGGATGGTGGTTTGGAGAGGCTGAAGTCATCAAAATAGGCACCCTGGATGTTTTTCCTTCTCTCACTCTTTCTCTCCCAGATTATCACCTCTACCCACTTTCTTGTCTTTTAAATCAAGCCATAACCCCCCCAGAAGTAAAATCTGTCAAAAGAAGCAATTACCGTTGTCAAAAACACACAGAGACATGACACAAAACGAACAAAAAAGACAAAAAAAGAGATGTATTATGAAAATTAGAAAGAACAAAGGGGCATGAAGCTACAACAAAGACACAAAGAGAGAGGTCAAAACTTCAGAGAGAGTAGGCAGAAAAAACAGAAAAAGACTGCTAAGTTAAACAAAGATATTCTAAAAGTGATGTGTGGCAAAACAAATAAAAACACAAAGAAACCAAAACTTAAACAAAACAACTTCAAAGCCAGACAAAATAAAACAACAAAACCCCTTTCACACATGCAAGCCTGATAGTTTAGACCTTTTTTTCTTTTTTTGAAACTTTAAAACCATTTTTACCACTTTTGGTCCTTTTGCCACTTTTTAACTACTTTTCACCATTCTAATTGCCCAATTTTGCAGATTTTAACCAATTTTTGCCAGTTTTTATTCACTTTTCACCAATTATTTCTGCAAAATTTTGCCCATTAGTCCATTTTTGCCATTTTAACCTTTTTTTTTACCACTTTTGAACTGCTTTTCACAATTATTACATTATTATTATTATATTTTTACCACTTTATGCCAATTTTTTCTCATTTTCACTTGCATGCCAAAATTATTTTATTTAATTATTTTTCCGACAATTCTTTCCTGACTTACTTGTCCACGTGTCAGTCACAACAGGAAGTTTTCCTGCATTTTGTCACTGGAGGGGTGTGGAAGTGGAAATACTACTTGTTCCCTACTTACACTTGCACAAAACCCCTGTAAATTTTCGAACATGAGCTGCATGTGGGAATGCAAAAAGTAGAGTTTTTCACTCAAAATTTACTCTGAAGTTTCCCTCTAGAAACCTTGAATTGTCCATTAACTGACAGGCAAACTGCAGGACATGTGATGGACATATGTGGACAAGTAAGTCAGGAAATGTCAAGGTTGTATGTGTGAAAAAGGGAATGTTTAACAGGGAAATTTCAGCAACCCTGAAAATTTCCTGACACATTTATTCACGTGTCCCTCACAGCAGGAAGTTTTCTTGCAGTTTGCCTGTCAGTCAGTGGAGGAAGAGGGAGGGGAAAATACTGGAGTGCTTGTTTGTAAAAACGGCACTGATCGCGTTCACACATGACGCTCTCCCAGGTAAATCAGGAAGTTGTCAGGTGTTAAGGGGAAGTGTCTGTAGCAAAACTATAGATGGAAACAACACAGAAATGAAGGATGGCAGAAACATGCAGTACAGCTCCATGAACACACAAAAACACACACACTGATATGAAAAACCAGGCTAAAGTTTGTAGTAGGATTTTTTGTCCTGCAGTCTAAATGTCCTGCTCACATTTAGCAGGGGTGTGGCCTTTGTCATGTCCGTGTCCAGGGGCCCACTGTCTCATAATTCTCATATGGCTATTTGCCCTTTGAATTTCACCGAGTTCATTGCATGTTCAACATAGAGAGTGGAAGTCTGAGGGCTCGACTTTGATCCTGATAATTTCACTTCAGCAGGTGTTTTCTCACCTTGTGTGCTTCGCTGCACTGTGGAATTCAAAGCGCGGTCTGCTATCAACACGCTCTTTAATGAAGAATGTCTCAGCATGTATTTTTTGCCTTGTCCTTCCAGTGATTACTGCCTCTCTGTCAGTTGTCCTGTCGTGTTTGGTGCCTTTAGAGAGTCACATGTTCCACTTCACAGCCCCGCACTGACTGAAAACAGAGCAATAAACACTCACCTGAAGTGTGCACACAGTGGCCACACGACAGTGCGAACTGTTCAGGGAATATTAGAAGGCATTTCTCAAGCATATTGTACATACTGCCCAGTTTATGGAGACAATTTCAAAACCTAGTCATACATTTGTAACAAACTGAAGTATTTTGCTGTTGTTAACAATCCTAAGTGAAAACGTCCAAATTGTGCCCAAACTGTCAATATTTTGTTTTGCCACCATTATTTTCCAGCATTGCCTTAATTCTCTTGGGCATGGAGTTCATCAGAGGTTCACAGGTTGTCACTGGAATCCTCTCCCACTCCTCCATGACTATATCACGGAGCTGGTGGATGTTAGAGACCCTGCGCTCCTCCACAGATGCTCAATAGGGTTTAGGTCTGGAGACATGCTTGGCCAGTCCATCACCTTTACCCTCAGCTTCTCTATCAAGGCAGTGGTCGTCTTGGAGTTGTGTTTGGGGTCGTCGTCATGTTGGAATACTGCCCTGCGGCCCAGTTTCCGAAGGGAGGGGATCATGCTCTGCTTCAGTATGTCACCGTACATGATGGCATTCATGATTCCCTCAATGAACTGTAGCTTCCCAATGCCGGCAGCACTCATGAAGCCCCAGACCATGACGCTGCCACCACCATGCTTGACTGTAGGCAAGACACACCTGCCTTTGTCTTCCTCACCTGGTTGCCGCCACACATGCTTAACACCATCTGAACCAAATAACAGGCTTTGTCAGCACAAATTCTGGCCAAATTTACCAGCATATGGTTGCATAACTGGTCTCAGGATTTCATTCCTATACCTTTGGCCTGTCAGGCTGCCATTTTGGATGATGAAAAGCTCTGTCTTTCCACCCATGGAGATGCCTCCCCAGACCATGACCATTGATCTGCCAAAACTGTCATAAGGTACAACATTTTGTGGCAAATTTTTCCCCCCAGGGCAGCGCCAGACCCTCCTACACCTGTCCAAGATGTTCACGCAGTACCTGGACTCATCTCTGAAGAGCACTGTACCCCACTTACTCAGTGTCCACCTGCAGTGTTCTGTGGCCCACTGCAGACGTGCCAGTTTGTGTGCTCTGGAAAGAGGCACCCTCACAGCTGGTCTTCTGTCTCCCAAGCCAACATCATGAAGTCGTCTCCTGACAGTCTAAGTGGACACTCGCATCCCTATCGCCTCCTGAAGGTCATTTCGCAGGCTGACTGCGGGCATGCAAGGTCAAGAATCTATCTTGATTCTGGGTTGTGACCTGTTGTCTGCCTCCACAATGCCTTTGACTCACGCTACCAGACCTTCCAAACCTGTTCCAGGTGCTGGAAACAACACTTTGAGAGGTCCCACTGCATCTGCAACTTTAGGCTGATTCATGCCTCCTTACAGCATTGCAATGGCCCTGTTGAGGTCAGCATCCTGCTATCTCACTAAACATGGCATTTTCAGTGCTTTCTGACCTCAAGTGAAGGTTTCAGAGCATTAAATAGTGGCCACTTCTCAATTAAGATCACCACTGCTTAACTCTGTGGCAGGGCAATAGGTACCTACTGATAAACAATTATGTCTGGAGATCATCAAAAGTCATGAAGGATGAAATTTCATCAATGAAAACACTGACTAATAACATACTCACATGTTACGCCTGATTTGTGAAAAACACACATTTTGGTTTAAGGAAAATTTTGATGAAAAATTTTGATCCACTTCAAATGTTGATTACTGTAATAACAATTATATAAATGTGTGTCTTATCTGTGCCTGTCAGTGCCCTTCATGTATTGAGGTTTTTATTATATATATAAGTCCAACTTAAACAACTAGTAAGATAGCTTGAACATAGCAAATCACAGCGACTCAGTGGGTAAAATGGTAAGGTTGCCTGGCAACAGATACGTTTTAAACTAGCTTTATCCTGCACAATGTGGTTTGTTCATTTGAATGGTCATGTTGTTGGATCCCACTTTGAGATTCAACAGGGAATAACAATAAAGGCAAAGTATACTAATAACATTTCTAAAGTGACTTCACACTGCATAGAGATATAAAATTCCTGCATTGTACTCCTTCATCTGCACATGCATGAGCTAAATAACTCTTCATATCCCAGTACTGTGCTGTACGTTGAGCCTTAGTGACAGACTGCATCATCTTTAGGCACATGGTCTGTTGCTGTCTCAGTGTTTCCTTGTTGATGCCTGTCATAATCTCCCGTCTTTACACATCCAGCTCACAACAAGCCCCTGCTTCTGTGTGTGATCTCAGTTAGAATTACAGAGGTAATAAGCACAATCTGTGGGGTCCTACCTCTTGTCGCAGTGTTGTTATGATAATCCAGACTTTGGGCTACAACTGTCAGCAGTAGCTCTCCGACATGGCCAGAGAAAGCAGCTGGTCACCTCTTATTTAAACTCTAAACCCCAAGTGAACAGAATGCCTGTCATACCTGTGTCAGTAATACGAGTTCCCTGTACAATGCCGTCATGCTTTAAATGAGTGAGTCTGGCACAATGAATGTCCACTGAGCCTCCAAATAACCGTGTGTGAGTGGCTCCGCCAGGGCCTGGCGCTATGTTTGTAACAGACTCTGCTGCATGTCCAGAGAGGAATTCAGGAGCAGTTATTTCAACCCCCCAGCCCTGCTTTTCCATGTTACAAATGTACTGTATGTTTAAAGGCTACTTGAAGGCCACCAATGAAGACGGACTATAACCTAATATAAGGAAAGCTGTGCCTTCTCTTGCCACAAGGTGTCTCTGTAACCTCAGAAACTGGAGAAAGAAAGAGGAGGGTCCTCTTTACTTCTTTGACTGTTAACCTTTTAAATCAAATGTTTGATTAAGTGTTTGTGTTTGAGTGTGTGTTTGTGTGTGTGTGTGTGTGTGTGTGGGGGTGTGCGTGTGTGTGGGTGTGCGTGGGGGTGTGTGTGTGGGGGGGTGGGGGTGTGTGTGTGTGTGTGTGTGTGTGTTAGTGGGGTGGGGGGATTGTGGCATACCCTAATTTTTTGAGACTGGAGGTCATGGGATTACAGGATTAATAAAACTGATGTGAAAGAGACAAGAAGCAATATCCTCATTTTCTTTCTGATGGAAAATGATTTTTTAGATTATTCTTGTCTTTTTTACACTTTTACGTTTTTAAGATATTCATTACAATTTAATATGAGGCAGTACAATTTCTCTGGATAGAATAGGATAGAATACAATACCATACAGTACAGTACGGTACGATGGATACAACAGACATGGCTGATATGATACAATACAATACCATATGATAGATATGATTAATAGTATACAAATATGATATGAATCATATATACAATGCTTAACAAATTTATTAGACCACCTGTCATATTTGTCTCAGAGACCATCCAGCATCATGGAGTGCTTTAATGCAGACTCTTTCATTTTCAGTGAGCTCTCCACGTTTTACCATTTTGAACAGGAATGAGGAATTTCAAACTGAATTCACCTTTTTATACCCAAATTTGAGCCGGCTCACTGGGCTTCTCTGAGAAGTCAGAAATGAATCAAGCATAACATTCAACCACTAAAACTCATTTTTCTGTTCAGGAATGCAAGTAAATAACTATAATTTGACATATTATCAAGAAATAATAATGTGCTTTACTGTTTTTTTGTAAATCAGTAAATTTGAAAATTCGTGGATAACAATAATAGTTATATTAGCATTAAAAATATCATTTCGGTTAAAAAGCTTCTACATATTGGTGTATTAACCATTGCAGAAACAAAAAAAAAGATTTTGATTTTGTTGTTAATTTAGGGCAGCTGTGGTATAAACCTTACTTTAGGTGGTGGTCTAATAAATTTGTTAAGCACTATATATATATATATATATATATATATATATATATATATATATATATATATATAATTGAAATGTTAGAACGATACAATAGGACAAAACAATACATGATACTGTATGGTACGATAGTTATGATGAACATGATTTATATGCTACAATAGATGTGATTGATACAAAATTATATGATGTGATACAACAATACAGGGCAATACAACATGACACAATACAATACAATATGATGGATATGACTGATACAATGACATACAATAAGATGTCATGCCATATAATTCTAATGGGATGTAAGAATACCATTATATCATGAGAAAAGGCGACATATGGTAGGAAAAGGAACATTGCTTAAATGATATGATACACTGGGATGCAATATGAAATCATATAATTCAATATGATTAAAAGCAATATGATGCTGTACAAAATAACAAGAAGAGATAGTGTTCAAAATAATAAGACATAATATCATATTGTAAAACATGACAAGATATGACTGCATACAACAATATACAATATGATAAGACACAGTCTAGTCTGATTTAATAATACAATATGACGACAATAAGAAATGCTATGGAAAGATTAACTTATTTGCCCTCTAAGAGAACATTGTCCAGGACTGTAATGGTTTAAACATTCATATAGCTACCTGAACAGATAAATCAATCAGTGAAAGAATAAGATTCCTGTGAGAAAAGGATTCTGCTTTGTTTGTTGCACTGTAAAATGTGTTCTGAAATACATGTCCCATACATTTGATTAGAAGAGACTATTTAGTTGAAAGCAGTGACGTGAAATCCCATCCAGTGTGTTTTTATGGAGTATTCAGGTTTGCTGTGCTGATTTTATCTTGTGAAAGGGGTCATTTTCCTTTATAATTCTGTTTCTGTTTGGTAATATGTCAACATCACAGCACAATGCAACCATTTTGATAGTCTTGCTCTGGCTAATAATAGCTGTTTATATGACTGTATGTGTAATTTGCTATGGGAAATTTGCTCTGGACTCTGAACTGGAGCTCCCCTGTGGATTAAATCCTATATATGGCACTGGGGAGAAAACATCCTAATACACAACACAGCATCAGAGTCCTATATGCAGCAACTTGAATATGTACTCTACATCAACAAACTCTGACAGCCGCACCATACTGCACAACCCTGAGGGGCCAACATCCTACATCACCAACTGATTATGGACACATAGACAGAAATGAAGTGATCCTTATATCTACAAGAAGGTAAGAGCTAAATGTGAAGAAATAAGGAGTGGGATTTTTCCTTGAAGACCGTGTTTAATGAGTCATGTTGCAGCACTCTTTACTCATCTCACTTAATGTGTTTGACCATTAAAGTCTGCCTCATACTGCTGCATCATTCTGCTTATCACTTTACATTCACTGCCTCCCCCAGGCTCCTCCAGAAAATAGAGTATTCACTATTTAACCTCCCTGAAGAGCTCCTTCCTGCCTAATATGCTCCCCTCTTTAATTTCTCTCTGGCCTTATATATTTAGCCCTTAAAAATGTGACTGCTCGGCTCTGCATACAGTAGGAGGGCAGGAAAGCACGTGCACAAATAAAGTCGGATGAGAAAAAGACTCAAGGACATGCAGATGCAGAAGTATTTATTTGTGGTAAGGCCTAAACATAGCTACAAAGACGGGCAGACTCTCTTCAAGCAGCACATTTGGAGATGAAATAACAAGAGTTACAGGGGGGATGAAAGGCGATTCTGCTTCTTTGTTTCTCAGGCTCTAAAAATAGCTCTTGCTGAGCCGGCAGTGGAGCTGAGCTGCAGTCCCTTCACTTGCTCCATTTTCCGCTTTTTTTGTCTTTCATCCTATTGTGGACATATTTCATGGCCTTAATGATGCATGCAAGATGTTCTGTAGTGCTGTGATGTTAGGTCAAATTTGAAGTTCATAGAATATGTCTGACAGCTGAAATAGCACATTTGACCCTCATCTGAGGGGGTGCTTTTCCTCTGTTGGCCATATTTTTGTAAAACTTTTTGGGATAAATAGTTATCGGTGAGAACATATACCTATGTGTAACTGTGAGTGAAAAAGAAATCATTTGCTTGTCAGATTTCATGTTTGTGTGTAACAAAAAGTTGCCCTTGCTTTGCATATCCAGCTATTTTCATAATATCTCCTTTAATAAGAACATTTCTCCTTACATGTAGCTACATATCTCATCATTCTTCTTTGGACACAAACACATAAATGAAAAGACATTACTGCTGTTGCTAAGGCAGTTGATAAAGCTTTCAGCCACTTGTACTGCAGTATCCAAGCAATTACACAATGCCAACAGGTCCAGCACATATTTATCAGTGTTGCCACTGTGCTCGCATCCCTAGCAACCTCCTGTTATTGTCCTACAGATTAGCTCCTCCCCGCCCCCACACGCAGATATCTTACGGTTGTATTCTTTCTAGTCTCACATTTATGGAGGGAAACACGGCTAATCTCATTTCACGGATGCTTCGGCACAATGCAAACATAAACAGCACTTATGATTTAGATATTTTTCATGAGGAAGCTCATTTGTGTATCTTATCATGTGCAAAATACAGTATGTGCATGGACTTTACAGTAAAATAATGGCAGATGCATAGTCATAGTGAGTCAACTTACAATAAGTGCACTTAGGATGGAGCATATATTGCGTAAAACTTGGCATTGAAATTGTAAAAATTTGTTTTTCATTTGTTCATTGTCAGCCAAAACACCCTCACACAGTGATAGGGCACATATCTCTGTTTTTTTTCTAGCTTGAGGAGAAAGAAGAAAAATGCAGAATGTGGGAAATCACCTCTTACTGACCTATAAAGAGACAACAGCTTAGAAACGGAAACCAATTATTGCATAATTTCCCCGCACATCTCCATATTGGTGTATGTGTGGCAAAATATATTAGTCAGGGAGGTTTCTTGTGCTACAAGGATGTTGACAAGGGCCCAGATGAACACTGGGATAATGAAGTGGGAGGATTAAACAGCTTAGGTAGCAAAAGAATAAATGTACTCAAGTAGCACAAAGGTCCATCCCTCAACAACACAGTTAATTACATATAAATGAATATGAATATAATCACAGAATGTAATTAGATTCAAATACTGTCCTTCTGCCGCACTGCAAGTGCAAATCATCTACTTCACAAATATTACCCACAAGATTTTGATGTTGTAGTACATCTTTGATATTCTGTGTTTTTTAGAAGTCATGCACCACGTTTGGGAAGTTTATGAGTTTAGTGAGTAAGCATGTAAGTGTTCCAGTTGAAATTATACTGGGGGGAAGTGCAGATTTCACTGAAAACTTTCCATATTTGCAACAACTGTGCGACTCATTTAATTGTCCCCAATTCTGCATTTCATTATATGTCGTCATCCCACTCTGGAATAAGCCAAAGCTGGGCTGGCACTTTAACTGGGACAGCCATTAGTTACAGTCAAACAAGTTTTGATGCAAATACATTTTTGAAATTTGAAGGTCAGCACCAAATATCTCCTTCCTATTGCATACAATTTACACTTGCAGCATGCATTCTCCCAGGTATTTAAAAGTTGTGGGGAATGTTAAGTAAATTAAAAATTAATATGCATATATCTGGAAAAAATAAATCTGTGTAAAACACAGATTGCAATGATGATGTAAGCTTGTTGTTGACTTTCCCAGTCTGAATGACTGAGCAAAGGATAGGGGGTGGGGTGTCATTAATCCATGGCGAGTGATGACCCGACATGAGAAAAAGAGGTGTAGTGGGGGAGGGGAGAGGACACAGTTGTTATGACTGGTGCTTGGCTGCGGGACTAACTTCCAGAGGCCTCGGTAGTTTTTTCTGTTACGCCTCATTGGTCGGTTTCAACGAGGAAATGTGGCTCCATTTTGATGTTGATCTGTCAAACAGACTTGGAGTCAATGCTGAATCTTCGCTCGAGGACGGCTGTCAGCTCTAGCAAACCACGAGCTGTTGTTTAGTGCTTCTGGAAAATAGGTTAGTCACCAATACAGCACTTAATGCAATAGTCATGTTCGACATTATTGTGAACAAGATCTTTAGATGTGTGGTCACTTGTGTTGTTTTCTGTCACAAATCGCTACCAACGTGTGACGTAGGCGATAGAGATGATATTAAAATACGTGAAAACGCAGCTGTAGTCACGGGTTAATCGTTACATTGAGCTTCAGAGAGGTGCTTTGAAACAACAGTAGTTACAGGCAGCGGCTCATTTCTGCATGGCAGGTCATTCCACTGTGTCGAATGTCTGAAGCCGTTGCTGGCTTCTTACCGCCTGGCTTTAGTTTAAATATTATAACCTTACGATAGTTCATGTATGTGCGAAAATTACCTTTTTGTTCTCGATTAAACAGATAACATGATCTGACGCGAACACACAAGCTGTGGAAGATCTCGTCAATTGAAAGGTTTTTCCAAGTAGGTACGAGATTATAGCAACACTGTCATTAGCATAGCATGCTAGTATTAGCCGTCGAGCTAGCCAGCCTGTTAGCAGGTTAACAGTGTTAGAAGCTGATGATTTCACTTAAAGAGATATTTTAAAGAAGCTAGTTTAACACAATTGTAATCAGTTGTTGTAAGAATAGTGTAAACTCATCACAAACAAAGTAACTAGCTGTATTATTTTAAGTAATTAAAAAAAAAAATCTTAAACCGCCTCGCCTGATTGGCATGTGTGGTGACGGGTAGTGCCGCCGCCAAGGCAAACTAAGGCTAAGTCGCATGTTAGCTGGTGAGCTAATATTACCAGGCTCATGGCAGTGCTGGGTGGGCACCGTGTTTAAATGGACTTTAAATAATAAAGTTCTAAATGCACAAGCTGGGCAGCCGTGCATTAATTTGAAACATATTATGCATTTGTAACGTTCGTCACTAATAAGATAGTCATTAACTGATAAGTGTTACGATGTGTCCCCGATCATCTACTTAGTGACCAGTGACATGTGGACGATTGTAAGCCCACCTCAACACTGCAGTGGAGTAGTTCATGGTGGTTACCCTTCAGATTTATTGTCCTGCCCACCGTGGGAAGGAGGGAATATAATCATGTAGTCCTGAGTTGAATTTTGGCCCATTAGTTGGCAGGAAGAGTGGCAGGTGATCACTTGTCTAATATAGTGTTAATGGTAATGTACACACTGTAGTTTAAGCCCATCCAGTCGTCACTGTGTGTGGTGGTGGTGTCGGGTGGGGGGGGTGTTTCCACAAGAGGCTTGCTATGCTATCTTGCTTATTTCGCAGCAGGCAGATTATAACAGTGACATAACTTGCATGTAACGTTACTTAATTTTGCTCGAAATCTCTGACTTAAGGAGGGCAGCTCCATCAGTCCCTGAATGACTTTTGTTCTGATGATATGTATTCAGCTTTAAAGCAAACAAAAAACAGCATTTCATCCACAATAGTAACCTAATGCCTGAAACTTCTTTTAGAAGATTAGTGTGCCTTTCTGATGTTGATGTCCTTCAGGGTTATTTACACTGTGCAAAACACAAATATTTGAGTGTTATGACATATTGCATTACTGACCCACTTTTTGTTATTTGTTTGGTGACACACCCTTTGTTCATGACACTTTTCCCCTTGGTGCCCTTTTAACCACTCTACTGCTGTACTGTCTTTTCTCAGTAATTAGTCACAGCACTGATGGAGGAAAAAAAAATAGCCTGAATCGCTGACTGGTATAATACAAATCACTGGCTGCTAACCCAAGATTTAAGCATATATTTATGTACAAAAGATAGCAGGAAGATAATATGAAACTGAAGTGCATGGTAGGAGAGGTCTAAGGTTATAAAACAAGACAGTCAATGACATTTATATTTAACTATGGACATAAATAATTTATGTAATTATGATGAAATCCTAATGTGACTTTGAGGGCTAAATTTCTATCTTTTCCTCACAGGAACTCAGAGTTTTTGCTGTGGCAAACAGAGCTATGATGCGCACCTGAAGACATCTTGATCTCATGGGTAGTGTATCTGAATTTTAACCCCTCAATAATTTGTTCCCACTTTTTTCTCCTTTCGTTCTTGCTATCTACATACTTTCTATAACACCAAGTCTTGACTTCATTTAAAAAATGTACAGTTATTAGGGGCAATCTGTAGCCGCATTTGTCAGTTAAACAAACATCCTGTATGCTTTGTCATTTGAACATGAGCTTAGATTTCAGGGAGGATAGGTAGATGTGATAAATCTTGAAAGACCAAGCTGATGGCAAGAATATATCAAAATAAATCAAGACTAAAGTTCATCCAACACCTGCCGATAAATGACACACATCACTGGTGGTAATTGATTACTATCTGGAGATCTTTTGGTTGCTCTAAATTTTCAGTTTGATGATTCCACTATTAAATTAATCTTCAGTGTACACTTTGTTTGTGAATGAGGTAACCTGTTTGGTGCTCTTTCTTATGATGCATAAAATAAGACAAACTGCGCTGTGAAAGCAAGTTAAAAAAAGTAGATTTGATTCAAACTGATTTCTATTAAGAGTGCACTGTCATCTTTGTTTTATTACATATGAATCCAAAAGATGTTTCAATAAGATACAGTATTATAGATCAAAAGTGTAGGGTTGTCTCTGATTATTCTTACTGCTTTATGTCTAAATGATACAAACTTTTGTCACAGAGATGTTGGAAGTAATTTAAAGTTCCAGTGTTGCTTTTACACCACACAGGTCAACTGAGGGACAGAAAGAGAAATTATTGCGTTTTTAGTCACACTGCCATGTATTACATTGCAGCCAACTATTCATGTTGACAGGGTGTCTGCAGGGTCTTAAAAAGTAATTAAAGATGATAAGTTAGCAAAAATTGAGGCTTTTAAAAAGTATTAAAAGTCTTAAATGTAAGACCATCGGGCCTTAAAATTTGTAGCTGTTTTCAAGTTTTGTATTTGTCATAAGGGGTTGTAGGTTTGGTTGATTTGGTTCTTCATTTTGTTTTAAGCACAAGTTGCTATTGTGATGGAACTCCACCAGATCTGACATCAGTCTACACGCTTGTTTATGTTCTGGCCGGTTAAACTATTAGTGCATCCTTAGAGCTTCACTGCATCCTTTGCTAGCAAGTTAAGTATGTGATGAAGTGCATGTTTTCTGATAAATGGTTGGAGATATTGGAGCCGAGGCTGGAGCCGATACCTGTTAACATTTTACAGGATTTTTCCAATAAAAAGCAGCATCGCAGTGAATCTTTTGCCTAGAGTAATACAAGCACAGAGACTGTTAATGTTAGCACCACTACTAAAACGCTTTATTTGCATCCTACAATAACAAATACTATCTGTATTTTCTTTACCATGTTGACACGTTTGTCTTACAATCTGCACAAAACATGCACATAACCGTGTCATCAATGTAACTTGTTAGACATAGAAACAATGGGGACCATAAAATATATTGTGGCGTGGTGTTTAGCATTATGCAAGGTTTAGGGTGAAGGTACAGCAAAAGGTGTCATAAAAGCAACTGTAGACCAGGATTGCACCAATGCATTGGTTGAACCACCGTATAGGTTAATATTAGCTCTGATTACAGACAGCGGCCCATTGGCGAATGATGTGGCATGCACCAATGTTAGAATACAGATTATGGGAAGAGGTTTATTTATGATGTATGTGTCGGACAAATCCTAATTTGTTTTTATCAGACATGAAATATTGGTAGTGTGGGAGTCTTGAATTGTTTCTGGGAAAGATCAACGACATGCAGTTTGTAAGGTATTTTCTAGTGATATTTGAAGAGTCGAGGCTGCTTACTCCAATTTAAATACCTTATAATCTAGTTTATGGGACACTTCTAATATCTATTTCATCTAAAAGTCGGCTGTGTCTATATACTGATGCAACCGATACACCAGTTACATTTTGTGACATGAACTGCTATGACCACAACTGCATGCAGCTGCAAACACAGTGTACAAGCTCTAATTCAACAGAAAATTCATCCAGCGAGTGTGTATTGTAAGTGACTGCTTCATTACTCAGAATGTGTTTAAATACATATGAACCCAGACCAGATCGGCAAGGAGTTGGGGACCCATTTAGGTCAGAACTATTCATTTTAAGAAAAAACAGAGTATACAGTTAAGGAAATAAACCTTGTGGAGTGCTGGTCTGACTTAAGACTTTCCTTTCATAAAAACAACTACAGGTGAAGGAGGGCAGAGCAGCTCATGGGCTGTGAGTCTGGTGTCATAACAGTCAACGCAGACCGAGCCCAGCTACCATATTATAGCTATTAGATGTGCAAACTCCATACGGCAAAAGTGAATGGTGCTAAAAGAGTGGTACAACTGCACATAAACTTCATGTTGACTTTGGGACTTTTGGAGGACCAACAAAACAGACTGTGGCTTATATATCAGGCTTTTAATGACAGATTAAACAGTACAATAAATGTTAATACTCATTTGAAAAACAAACACAAATAGTTACAAAGAGGTAATGAAAAAAATCTTCAATATTAAAATTGACCCTGATTTTCATAATTGGGGCATCTCTACCATAAATGAATCAAAATTGCTAATAAAGAACAGCTGCTATAGTAGAATCACTGATATGACATTTAAAACCACCTGCAATAAAAAAAAAAACTAGTTTTGCCTATGGGAATTACAAGCCTTGTTGTCAGACATATGTTGAAAGAATGCAGGTTCACTGAGTGTGAGACCTGTGTTGGCACAGTTCAGATGTAGTCTGGAGCTGTGGTAACATGAGGCTGGTGTCAATGAGTTTAACGTTTTGAAAGGTCTCCACTTTAATTCTGTCTTTGCTATACAGAAAGCTGCTTTATATCCCTGAATATTTGATGGTTAGATATTTAGAAATCTTTCATTTTTAAACTATTTTACTCCTGGATGAGAATTTCTTGTTAAAACTAACTTCTTGTTTGGACCTAACTTAACTTCTGCCCCATGAAATTTACAATTTGAGTTTAAATGATATCTGGGTTTGAGAATTTTCTTTTTGCTTGTGCAAGTCTTGCATCCAGTGAGATATTGTTTGTGTTTCTTGAAAGAAGAATGACATACATGCTGATATGCTTTCATTGAGGAAATGGATCAGGGTTGATGTTCATAAAACTGTCAAATATTGGACATTATGTCAGGGAGATGAGTCGGTCAACCTGTTCTTGTAAGTGAGCTCTGACCTCGTTCACTGCTCCTGCGTCACTTGCATGGTGATGACATTTGCCGACACTCTTTCAAAACACGCCAGTGTAAAATATATCAACATGGTTGACTAGAGTGAGACTTAAAAAAGGGACGGCCGTTTATATTGAAGGCACCAGCCCCTGGTGTAAACTTTAAATGTAAAAATACATAAAACACAACAAAACACAGCCATACTTTATCGTGACATTTTGATCAAATTACATTAGCATGATAAATAGTAACAGATCTAAAGAGAAAATTATTAGTTATTCTCCCACATGCCTCTGTCTCATCCAAGCTTTCTTGCTCCCTTTTTCCAGCAGTGTGCCTAAGCTATTACTGCAACAGACACTAGAAGACTTTTTTTTTTTAAATAATTACGATGAGAAAATACTGTTGTTGTTTTATTCAAGGATACATTTAGAAAGTAAGAACTTCCACTTGACATAAAAAATTATGTGCTGACATCTAGTATGTCTGGCTGCTGAATTATTTTTTTTACGGGGCAGAAGTGACAGGTTAGACAAACTGTGATGTTTTCATGGTCAATTTAAGAAAAAAGATGGCAGAGTAGTTGTCCCACACCAAAAGAAGTGATGAAAAAAGGTGACATCAGCTGAGATGTTATGTTAAACATTGGTGACATCCCTCATTTTCACTGTTAATGCATCCTTAATAACGAATAATCAGGATGTTTGTCAAACAGTATAGCACTTTTACATTGCGATTCTGAATTTTTGTGCTTTTACATTGAATCCACAAGTGCGTGACTTTGGGTTCCTGCTCTATGAACTCAGACAGCGTTACAGCACTGCTGATGTCTAAAAATCACTAAGAATGCACATACACACTGATGGTCTGCCCTGCTTTATGTGCTGATAATGCTGGTTTCTAAGTAATGTCTAAATAGTTACATAGGGAGTTCATATTAGTTTGACTGCTGACCCTCAATGATTAGACAGAAGCCAATTGCAGTAATAAAAAACACTGATGATTTAATCCATCGTGATACATGATGATATCTAATCAGATAGTTGACAGGATAATTGCAGGGCTGCAGTCAACCAGGAAAAACTTGCACTGCGACAACCAATTCATTGGTCTTTGGGTTAGAATACTACCAAAAAAAAAGTCCAAAAACCTGTACGTTATTTAGGTATCAGTTCAATCAGTGACAAGTTTCTCAATCCACTCTCCATAGCCTAAATGAACTTAAAAATGGACAAAACAAGCTTTTCATAGGATTATTGTTTTTCAACCTTTTTATATCTACTAAAATAACAATTGACTCAGATGACTAGCATGCTTCCACCTATATCCATATCATTTCTGTGATCAAAACAAAATAACTCTTCAGAGTTGTAAGAAAGGCATCTTGAGAGAATAGTTTTGTCCTAATTTAAAACAATAACTATTAACAGCTGTGTACTTCACAAGCATATACCAGACACCGTGCATGGTGTGAAAATGACAGACATTAATCCTGGCATGGACTTTTAAATGTAATGATAAAAGAATTAAATAAATTGTATTTGTCACTTCAAGACATTAGAATTCAGCATCTTTGTGTGAAGTTGCAGTTGTGTTGTTTCTAAGTTTTTTTGTAGCATATCCCCTAGGGCTGTAGTCAACTGAAGAAAAACTTGGTCGACTGAAATTGCACCAGATCCTCAATTTATCGATTGGTCGTGGGACGGACCAAAATCATCCTTTTTAACAAAATGTTGCCACACCGCTGACGTTTTCGACATGTTGTCAATTAACGGGAAACAGAGCATAAACGTGCTTCAGGGGCTTTGCTCTCCGCTAAGGTGGGAGGGTCCGTGTGATGTTGTTTTGACTTTCTGGATATTTAACCTGTAATTAATTAGCCTTGAAAGCACAATTAAATTATATTTGAATAGTTCAAGTCATAGTTTTTTTGTTGTAAATTATATTTTGTAACACTAGGTAACTGAAAAAATAAAAACACATGATGTCTCCCTTCTCACCCCTGCAAAAATGGATTCTTCCAATTAAAGTAGCACGTGCAATTGTTAGACCAATTGGATTTTGGTCTGACATGAGGTCATCGACCAATTAATCGACCAATCGACTTGAGGCTGTCAGCCCTAATATCCTCTATGTTTGTGTCCCCCTCTCTACCTTGATCTCATCTTTGAAATTAAACACAAACATATGGATGGTTTGGTGTAGGGATGCACAATATTGTCGACATGATATCGGTAATGGCAGATATTAGCAATAAATGTGAATTATCAGTGTCGGCAAATATGAAAATTCCTGTTGGTATTTACAACCAATATTAAAATCTGCTTGTATCAGCTATGAATATAAGCTATATGTACAAAAAAAAGTTAGTGTAGTTTTAGTCTGGACCAACAGACAAACTTCAGCTGGAGTCTTTTTTCTTCATTCATGATCATTCCTTACACTTTAAAGTCTGTTTAAAGGATTGAAGTTTTTTAATTTGATCATCTTTTAATTGTGTGTTTAAGGGACTAAAGTTTTAGGTCTGAACTACGCTCAAATATTGGTATCAGCATCAGCTAAAATGAATTTATAAATATTGACATATCAGATATCGCCAAGAATCCAATATAGTGCATCCTTAGTTTGGTGGAATGGGGCCATTTTTCCCCAGAGCATGCACCAGTAGTGGTAACAGGGAGGAGATAATGGGAGTGTCTAACACCAGAGTTTGTTCATGTTTGTGTGTGCATGTGAACATCCCGACGTTAAACAAACTTTGGATTTCAAAGTTTTCAAATTCTCAGCCACCAGTACTGGGCTGTTGTGTATTCAGATTAAAAGCACAAAGGCAGAGTCACAGCACAGTTGTGAAATTGCAAAGTTTAAAAAGCTGCAAGTCACACCTTAAACTGGCAATGTTGAGTGGGCAATTGTCTTAGCAAAAGGCACAAGTGCAACATTTTGTGGTCACAGTGGGCTACCAACATGTCACATCTGCTGGCCATGGATAAACTTTAGTGGCCATGTTTTTTAGGAACCCAGTTTCTTAAAATGTAAAAGAAAAGCCCACCATATAAACCATGAATACATCTCTAGTGTAGTATTCTGTTAAAACATGCTGTGTTTTTGCTGAGTGACTGTCTTTCATGGCTGTGATTACAAACATTACTCTTTTGTTAAATATACTGATCTTTAATGCAATTCCTGGTTTGCATTGGTATTTCATGTCTCTGTGAGAAAGGAGAACTACAAGGACTTTTCTGACCACCTTGTTAGGATAGCTAAAGGGCTGTAAGCAGATTCCAGGCCTCTTGTTCAGTTGGTCTTGGATCTGGGCTGCTGGGATGCGGCAGAAGGATTGTTGACTTTTTCAGCGGGGCTGGCATGATGGAAACAGTAGAAGTTCTGTCCTGCGTCCAGACCCCTTGTTTATTTCCACAGTCCCGTTTAAACAGTGTGGGTCTTGCAGAAAGAAAAATGGAACCCAGCGTAAGCACTGTTGGATCTGTTATTGCTGAGGTTTAAAGCCCATCTATTCCAGACGTTTGAGGCCAAAACAGCCCGTCCACCCGCCTTTCTCATGAACATGGCTGGTAATTATTTCCAGTTGTAGGTTAATGAATGGAAACTGGTGCCCTGCCTGAAGCCAGGAGACTTCTGTAGCCGACACAAGTAGAGAGGAACCAAACGTTTGTTTTTATCTAACAGCAGAACACAGTTTGCTTACTTCTCTGTTTAAAGGTTGCAAGATGTAAGCCAAGCAAGGTGATGTTTTTTTCAACCTCTTCCTCTTCTCAGTTTTCATCCTGTGTGCCAGTTTGGTAATGAGCTACGTCGCTAGCTCGTAGTGTAACACCATCCTCCGTGTGTGTGTGTGACAGCTCTTTTTTACACCTGGCTCAGTGCCCCTGCGTGTCATCTCTCTTTTACTCTCCATTAATGCTCCTGTGGGATGTTAATGCACTTTGAGTGATGAAGATATTACTGAAACCTCCTTTCAGCTCAGTTGCATGATATGTAATACTATTGACTCTCTTTTTCATTTTCTTTTTTTTAATTGAGTGATGCATGACAGAACCTGACAAGTGAGGGACAACACATTTGCAACAACGCTGTTCAAACAATACAGATAGTGTAAACCAGACGAGACACACAGGAACTTAAAACATAATAATATGTTAATACTACTGACTCTTAAACAAGGCTGCTCTGTGGTTTCTCTTGCAGGCTCCTATCCTGTGCTGACCCAATGGTTTAATCACCAGGACTCAAAATGAGCATAAGCAGTGATGAGGTCAATTTCCTGGTTTACAGATACCTGCAAGAGTCAGGTAAGTTATACAGAGACGACACCTCTCTGAATAGTATACTGTCTCCCTCTTTTTAAATAAAGATCTAAAGTGTTACATTATTTAATGCTTTTTTCGGCTTGGGCCAGTTGAACTTTATCTCCATCCCACTTTTCAAATTACTCATACCTCCTCCAGGCTTCTCTCACTCAGCGTTCACCTTTGGCATAGAGAGCCACATTAGCCAGTCCAACATCAATGGAGCCCTGGTGCCCCCTGCTGCCCTCATCTCCATCATTCAGAAGGGCCTGCAGTATGTGGAGGCTGAAGTCAGCATCAATGAGGTCAGGCTCTACCTAAGTGGAACTTATGAACTCTTAAATGTGAAATCTTGGTTTACGTTTTACAATTAAAATCTGAATCTGCATGTTGTCTCTGTAGGATGGGACATTATTTGACGGGCGGCCAATCGAGTCACTGTCTCTCATCGACGCTGTGATGCCAGATGTAGTCCAGACCAGGCAGCAGGCCTACAGGGACAAGCTGGCCCAGCAGCAGCAGGCGGCTGCAGGAAGTGGCAGCAGTACAGGGCCCCAGGGGAGCACAAAGAACGGGGAGGGGGCTGCCAACGGGGAGGAAAATGGATCCCACGCCTTAGCCAGTAAGCTTGTTCGTGGTTGGAAACAATCTCTGAATAATCCCCCTAGCAAACCTGTGTTTTTTCTTACGTTTGACACAAAGAAATTCATTAACTTGCATACCTTGATGTCAGGATGGATTTGTTTGAGATTTGTACATGTGGTCTTAATTTCCCACTTTGTAGTTCATCAGGGATATTAATTTTCATAAATGCTGCTGTCTGTAGATATAAAGTGTTATAGATCACTCAGCAAGTTGAGACTTTAATGGAAGTCAAAAAAAGAACTTATACTTAGATGAAACAATTCAAGGGCTTGGAGTATGACCTTAGTAGATATCAGTGTTCCTCATTGTTTAAGTAGGCAGACATACAGAGGCTTAAGTAACCCATCTCTCACTCCCTGTTGATCATCCTCCTCTTTACTGTATTAGTATGACTACATCTATATAGCAGGAACAGTAATGATTACTCAAGGTATTGTCATCTCAGTCATTGTTTGAGAGACATTTCATGTTGTTTTAGGCTTTCACAGTTTAACTCACCTAGTGTCACATGCACTGTGTCAGCCACGACCAGGAAAAGTGCTTTGACAAAAAAGATGGCTACATGTGATATATCATAGAAATGCTGATTTAATGCTAAACCACATGCCTTAAAAGAACAAGGAGAACCTAGCTGAGACAGACAGCAGACAGTCTTGCAGCAAATTATTTGCTAGCCCTGTTAGCACATTTCAATGTGAGGATACAAGAGCAGAGAAGATTAGCTTGCTATGAGCTAAACTGGTGACTGGAGATGAGTTTCCTTTTAGTTTTCTTGAAGTACAAAGCTTCCAGGAGCTGAGAGTTTTTGTCTTGCCAGAGTTAAAACCACTGTAATAGTTACAAGAGCAGGAAAGATATACGAGAGAGATAATTAAGGACTCACTTGCATCATGTCCGGTGGTCCATTGTTTGTCCTGAAATATGCTCATTGCCTTGTTTTTCCTTTACAAGGTAATGAGAAGAGCCCGACCGATATGGGATTTTTGGGGCCGATACCGATGCCGATATTGGGTGCTAAAAAAAAAGCTGAATATATGTTTACTAAATATAGTGACAAAGTCGCTAAGTTGGCAACACTGAGTGAGGGAGAGCTGCTGCTGCACTCTGCGTCTGAGGGAGAGGGGACAGGCACTCGGGCTGAGTTCAGCATGGAGACACAACACAGAGCGACAGAAACAGAGACAATCACCACTGAGAAAAAACGTTCATATATCGGCTACATTTTGGCCGATGTTGATTAATCTGTGAAACGCTATAATCGGCCTGCCGATAAATCGGTCGGGCTCTAGTAATGAGTATATTTCAATACTAGATGACTAAAATGCCCATCCGCATTCCAAAGGATAATGATACATGAATTAAAGTAATTTATAAATCCAGGATTTGAAATCATTAAGGAAATTCTTATCACTGACAGGTTCTTTCATAATAACATTATCTTGTCTTTAGATTTTGAGCTGGCATCTGAACAGCGTTTTTTTTTTTTGTTTTTTTTTTAATTCAATGTTCATTCTTTTCCATAACAAGCAGCTGGTTCATTTAGTTGACAGGAGCAAGGAGACACAAAGCTGAGGTTAAGTGTGCTGTGTTGCAGCTGATTTAAAATCAGTTTGATACTGAATAACCTCTATGTTAAGTTTATTCTGTTTGTACAAGGGAAACAACAGTTCCTGGTATGATATCTATAGTTCAGCACACTTGTGAATTGCGGCAGGGTTTTCTACAATTTTGCCTAAACCTCACCTCTACCTATTGCATATTTCTTTGATCTGGCCTGGTTTGTGTGGAAAGAAAGAAAGAAGGAACTCATCCCTGCAAGTAGACACTCAAACCGAGGTCTGAAATTAACTCTAGATTAGCACTAAATGGGAGTAGATCCCACTCCTCAAGGCGGGTAGATAATTTTACAATTATAAACACACAAGTGTACATAAGAGAACTTGTAGCTCCGTCTTCTTGTTCCTGCTCTCTCTAGACACACAAATATGGTGCACAACACACAAACAAGCGCACGGCTGCAGCTTGAGACCCGTGAACACTCATGTGCTACTCTTGAGATAAAACCTACTGAACTGCACTCAGAACACTTGTAATCTATAGACTCACAAAAACATATAATTGGGGTGTTTAATAAATTGACTGCCAGTAAATCCCTGTGCAGATTTTCAGTGAAATGAAAGCAGCAATAAGCATGCTACAAAGCCTGTTTTCCCTCACCCTATAGGGCTGAACTATTTGAGAAAAAAATCTATTTGCAATTTTTTCCCCCAATATTGCAATTGTGATTTGATATGCGATTATTTCCAGAGTTCCTCATCTTATCTTTTTTCCAAAAAAACAAGCAATAAATCATTCCATGTTATGACCAACACAACACTAGATTAAACAAGGGCTGAACAAATTTGAAAAAAAATGTTATTGTCATGACATTGACTTGTATTGCAAATTGGATATGAATTGATGCATTGAAGAGAATCATGATTTTTATGTCATATTATTGAGGCTGATATTTGACATTTGGCTGATTAGTGGTATCAGCACTTTTTTTTTTACCGATGATCAATCAAAAAAATTAATCAAAAGTCTCTCCAGATGTTTTGCATGTAACACATGACTTGCTAGATGTCACATGAGTACCTGCCAATCAACCCTTTAAACTGGGTGCCACTGGCACAGTAAGTGCATGGAAACACTTTCTTTTGCAACTGTGTTACTCTGTGCTGTTTCTCATACTGATAGAGCTAGGGCTATATTGTTCATTTTCTGTCATTTTTTTTATTGTGCAATTTTACTTTTGCCACATTAAGTAAATGTTTTAAATCAAAATGAATGTACATCAGTTATGGATATCGATCACTGGTCTCATGAATGCGTATCAGCCCTGAAAAACTTAAATAAATACTTACACTGATGATAACTTGGGCAGCCAAGATTAATTACATTATTCCTTATTAATTAAGTGAGTGAACCACATGAATCAACACTTAATTTCTCCCATATTTTCTGAAGTACCCCAATTTAAATTAAACTGACCTATATAATGGTATATATATATTTTTATACTTTCTATTGACAATGGTTTGGATGTAGTGTGGAAAAAGTAAGGCTCCTTATGTTGTGTGGGTTTTTGTGTACGTTGGTGTGCGAACTGTTGGCCAATCTGAGGACAGCTGTAGCACAACTTTGAGGTCTTTGTTTTGCAAATGTCTGTGGCTTCTTTGCCATTACATAAGGCTACTCTGGTGTTTTTTCTCACGCCCTCACTCATGTTTCCTCATGTTTTTTGTGTCTGTGGAGAACAAGCTTCATCTTATTTTCCCAGCATAAAAAAGAAATGAGAAAAATATGATAAAGTTCCAGTAAAACCTTTCTATTCCAAAATGATTTACTCATGGCAATACTCCAGGGTCAAGAATCAAACTTGGAGAGCTGCTCAGAGGGACATTGGGGACTTGCAGGCTATAGCTAAGTGTCACTTACAGTGTTAAATGAAATGAATGACTAGTATTTTGTACAGTTCCGACATTTAAACCAGCTGTGGCTTAGTACAAACATTTTTGTTCAGTCAACAACAGCACAGCTTGCTCTTTGAATCCACAGCTGTCAGCTGCTCAGGCTGGTGGTCACTATGTGCAGAAAGTTTACTTGAGTCTCGACGAGAAGTGGTGGCGTCGACATTCTGTTTGAATTAACAAGATCAGACGATGACGTACGTGTGCTCTGCTGTGGGGCTGTTCTGGTTTGCAGAAAATTAGATGATGTCAGACTGTCCTTGTGAACCTCGGTCTCGGTTAACATGAAAGCTTGCTTCCCTGGTTGTGTGCTGCTTAGTACTTTTTTTGGTAATCCTTCAGTTTCTCATCAGCAGATTGTTTTATAAAGAGGTTGAACTAATATGACTTGTATTTTAAAAAATTTAGGTTGATATTGTGTTAGCACAACAGCTGATCTGCATCCGTACGAGGTGTATTGATTATGTACAGAAGTGATCAGAGACTAAGAGGTTAGAAGGGACATCCTCTGCAATGATTATGATTTAAACAGTGGTTTGAAAAAACCCTCATATTTGACATGAAACGTGGCCCTTCATTCAGTGCATTTACACGATGTCATTGATCTCTGTCTGATCAACTGTAGAGTGTGTGTCTGAGTCCAGAGAGTTAGGGGATTTTGCCTATTAAATTAATGTTAATTCTAAGGTGGCCTGCCCAGGTACGCTTTATGTGTTGGAAACATTGTTACTCATGAGTTTTGTTCCTCTTTCCTTCATGCAGATCACCACACAGAGATGATGGAGGTGGATAGAGACGTGGAGATCCCCCAGAGCAAAGCCATGGTCCTAAGGGGCCATGAATCAGAAGTATTTATCTGTGCCTGGAACCCCGTCAACGACCTCCTTGCCTCTGGGTCAGTAGCTCCACAGCTTCCTCGTTGTCGTCACAATTTGTACCGATCACACTGGGTCTACAGTAACGGAGATATGTGTCATTCTTACAGAAGACAGTAGTTAACCAAAAAGAAATTCATTGACTGAAATTACACCCAAACAACAACCAAAAATCACACTTTGTCTAATTTTATAACGATAACATTTCACAGGATTCACTTGTATCAGCCTGCACTGTGTAATATCTAAATATAAATATCCAGACAGTATGCAGCATTTATTTACTGAGGTACACTGAAAATAACTAAGTCATTGTTATCCATATCTTAATCAAGGGGGCTTCAGTTCTAGTAAACTTTAGAACTCAAAAAGCTTTTTAGAGGAAAGGCGATATCAAGTCCAGTTGCCCCCTTGACAAAGATTTGGATTTCCTGTACATGTGTGTCGAGTTGTCAATGCCTTTTCAAGTTCTTTAAAGTGCAGCCGCTGTGAAACAATCAGGAATCTTGTTCATCTCCATTGCTGTCTCATTTGCAACCACCAGCACTCTCATTCTCTTTCTATACTTAATCATCCACCGGGCTCTTCTCTGTGACTGTTCAACCAAATGAGATTTTGTTCAGACAAGAGCCCACTGACCAGCTAATCGACTGACTGACTGGATCAGCCCTAAAAAACATGATGAAACAATTGCTGTAATTATTCCCTTTGGTCAGTGCATGCTGATCATTAACAGTTCTGCTTTTTATTAAAACACCATAAGTGTGTCAAAATAGAAGGGTGGTTTCATAAGTTAGTCCTGGTAGAACGCTAAACAAATATTTGTTGAATAAAGTCAGTGTTGATTCTGTGACTTATCCCTCTCCAGATGCAGTATTGTCTGTTACAGTGCAGCTTTTATACTGGAGCAAGCATGGTTATTATTATAACCTTCATGATGGAAAGTCATTCCAGGAAAAACTATGATGAAAGACTGTCTAGTGTGCTAAAGTGCAACAGGATGACTCAAGAGATTTTATGCACCAAAGACTCTACTGATATGTATCAGCCAGATCAACCTCAGACTTATGATGCTTCATTAAAGCAGCTTAGCATTTTTATACACCAGTGACAATGGTCAACATGATTTATGCCAAAGATGTTCATTTCAATTTATTTGCTGTTTCCTTTTTTTGCAGTCCTCAAATATAAGAGGAGTTACACAAGGGTTAGGGAAATAGCCACGCAGTCCACACAGAAATAAACGAGTTTCATGCTTGTAGAATATGTCTCTCATTTTTCCCTCAGTAGATGCTGTGAAAAGATTTGATAGGGCTTAAAAAGGTTTTGAATTTGATTCTAGATTCAAATTTATTCAATGATTTAAAACCCTAACAGACTCTCGGTTTGAAACCATATTAAATAAATGCATGAATGTGTCTGATGTACCATTGTCTATTTTTATATGCGTGATTTCCATGGCAGGTCTGGGGACTCGACAGCACGGATATGGAACCTGAGTGAGAACAGCACAGGCGGATCCACCCAGCTGGTTCTGAGGCACTGCATACGAGAAGGAGGCCAGGACGTACCAAGCAACAAAGACGTCACCTCACTGGACTGGAATGTGAGTCTGTGTGTGTGTAGCTGACTGTGTGATTGTGAGTCTGTTTCATTGAGTGCGGTGTTTAGTAATACTATCCAGCAGATTTTCTGTTAGTGTGTCTGTGCTTCTGTATTCATGTCTATGTGACTTCAACTTCTGCTAAAGGCATTCCTTCCATCCTGATATACGTGGGCGTTTCCCTCCCACGCGGGAAAAGGTCTCTAACATTGTTCAGCTGCAAACTTTAACTTTATGAAGTTGTACAAATCAGTGCACAATGCAGAATCAGCATTAATATTTTATAATTCTGGAGTGAGCCTTGCTAATAAAACTGTAAAAAGATCTCCAAGATTTAATTCCACCTTAATCAAATATGCAAATAAAACCATGAAAGATTGAATTAACAGACCTAAATGAGAATCATCTCTGTCTTTCAGAGCGAGGGAACATTGCTCGCAACCGGCTCATATGATGGCTTTGCAAGAATATGGACGAAGGACGGTGAGATTCTTCTACATTATGACTCTGAGTAGATTCTTAAAAGTCCTTGCTCTCTCTTACATTGCTGTCTTTGAATTTTCAGGGAACCTGGCCAGTACTTTAGGTCAGCATAAAGGTCCTATATTTGCACTCAAGTGGAATAAGAAAGGAAATTTCATCCTCAGCGCTGGTGTAGACAAGGTAATCTATATTGATTTTTAGTTCTGACTTTTAAAGTTGAGTAAGTCAGATAAATGCTTCTGGGATGACCTTGAGAGCATTGCAGCTTCTTCCTCATTCACAGTGACCTTTGCTAAAATGCGACAGATTTCTCATGGAAACAAAGTGTGGAGGTGAGATGAAACTCAGTGGGGGTGTATGCTAGGTGAGAAATCAGTTTGAAAGAAGGGGAGGGGTTGCTTTTGCAGCTTTTTTGTGGAATGAAACAAATTCTCCATGGAAGCAGCAGTTTTATGAGGTGTTCAAGCTGCACAGCACACATTGAGGCATTATGCATTAAACTGTATCATTATGAGTAAAAATAAAATGAATATAGGTACCATTTTCAGAACAGCTAAATGGCTGTCATAAACAGAATCTAAAAGTACTTAAGTATTAAAAATGTTGACATTTGACTCATACTGATACGTGACGAAGTGTCACCCAACTCTGTAGTTTTCACAGCTTTGTGGTAGAGTTGTCAAGATACTAGTTCAAATCAAACAGTCCTGATCCTTTTTCATTATCATGCTTACAAAAATGACCTCTTGGACACCCATGGAAAGAGGAGTCTGGCTGTAGACTGTACATCTTTGACAGCTACTCTCATGGACCGTTCATCTAAGAGGCCGTATATCTCACAATGGAGGTGCCAAATTTGATAGTACAACATATTTGTGGTTTTAATCATTTTTTTTAATACAACTTTTTTCATAGTTCATAGCAGTTACATTTATAAAATAACCACATTGCAAATATTACAGATTAAGCAACATTCCATAAAGAAAAACAATCAGAGGTCTAATTCTGGATTAAATTATATTTTGACCTGTTTTAGAAGTAGCTACAAGAATGGTGGCTTGCTTTAGCTCCGTTAGTTTTACATTAAGCTAACATAGCTACACTAGGTATGTAATTAGTTACCACATCAGCCAGTGTAGTATTTTAGCTTAAGCCATATGAGGCTTAGCAAATGTAGCTACATAGATAATGTATCTGTGTAGCCTGCATAGTTGCTTTGTGAGTTTAGCTTCAGCGGCATTAGCTGTGTAGCTCCATTTTGTATAGCTGAGTTAGCTGTTGCAGCATTAGCTGTAGCAAATGTAGCTTAGGCTAACATAGTTATGTAGATATGTTACTTATGTTGCTGCTTTGAGAGCTTAGCTTAACCTCCATTAGCTACGTACTAACATAGCTATATGAGCTACGGTTGCTGCATTAGATGTTTTTCATGGAGGACGAGCAGATTTCATTGCATGGACTTCATGGACTTGAAATCATTATCGTTTTGTTGTAAGGTTTTGCAGGTCAGGTTTTAACTTCTAACTTTTGGTATCCTAACCATTACACTAACCCTAAACAGAACTTTAATCTGATTTTATTTTGAAAGTTTTAGTGTGTATTCCTACTCAGATAGAGATCGTGTCAAGATGAATGGTCTGTGAGAGTGGCCATCAGAGATGAACGGTCTGCAGCTAGACTGTTTGTCCAAGGCTGCTTTATTGATTCTATTTATTAAGTTTTTATTTCAACCTGCAACCTGTAAAAAAGGTTCACTAAAAGTAAACAATTACCAGAATTTGACTTATAGTAACAGCGATAGGGCCTACCTCACATCACATACTTCCTCTGAATTGTCATTAATTGTTCAGTAGAAGTGTATGTAGTAATTCATCTCTCTGTCTGTAATTTCTGATTCTTATGTAGGTCATTTAATGGGTCAGTGTTTGTGCAGAGCTGTGAGACTGTCATCAGTCCACAGGTTGGGATGTAAAGGTAAACTTGAAGGAACAATGAGAAGTTGCTGTCTCACTCCTTTGCTCTCTGTCTGTAACTGACACAAACGCTAACACATGCATCTTTAAGAGACACTAAAGAGACTTCATTTGCCAACTGATAAATTAAACAATTATGGATGATAGAAGCTGTGACAGAGAGCAGAGTGGTCTCTCTCTTTCCACCCACAGCATCTTTGAGTTAAAATTCAAGTATAGAGCTGTATTTTAGACAAAACTACAAACTTTGGTTCTTTTGACACTGAGCAAGCAAAAAATAACAAATATCGTATCATTTAAACCAGTGCTCCCCCCCCCCCAGCGGAGCCCCCACTAGGACCCAAGAGAGAAGGAAAAAGAAACACACTGCTGCTAAAAATCAACATAGATTTTAACAGTTTCACTGATTAAATCCTAACAAAGGCCTATGCATGCTTTTTTTATCAAAAGACGTTTATAAACTACTTAATAACTACTTTATCATGGTTTTAGTCAATATTTGCAAATCTAATTTTGGCAGCCTAACAGCAGAAAAAGCCTTGCGTCCCCCCTAAGATCCTTGGCGCCCCCCTAGGGGTTCCCAGACCCCAGGCTGGAAACCACTGATTTAAACCACATGGTATTGAAAAAAGTTCCAAAGTATCAAAAATTTTGACAACCTTCCTCTCATATACTAATTTTAATTTATTGGTTTGTGTTGTTAAATTCGGCCTATAAAACTCTATCAACTCTGCTTGAAGATCACGTTTTCCTGGTGGTTTTTGGATGTTTTTTTGCTGTAAACTGTGACTAACTTTCAGTTAAGAGCACAGAAGGGGAAGTACAATCCTGTTGTTAAAGACAGACAGCTAAATGCAGATATTGATTCCTGTCCTTTGGAACCAAAGTCAGACAGACTCGATTTCTGTGAGAACAATTTAAAGACATTGCTCAACATTGCCATCTAGTGCATAGAAATATAATGACATGCCGAGTGTTACTTTAAGCATTCATGTGAATACACAGATTTCTCTGAGATTTAACAGCTTCAGATATATGTGGGGATAAAGGGCATACTTTTATACATCCTTTCCTTATGTTCACATTATCCACGTCACCTGAATGGGATTTACTATAAAGTCTACATTTGTTTTATGATTTCTTTATAATAATCATTTAATATCTTTGTTTATAAAGCACCTCTCTTCTATTGCTTTAAAAAGCACTTCACATAAAACAGAACATGCAGTTCAATTCAGCAAAGCAACAACAGATGAAATCAGTAAACTACCCTTGAATAAAAGTGAGGCCAAGGATTGTGCTGTTAAAAGCAGTGACTGATTTTGTATTGAGAATGATAGAAGTTAAGTGTAAGTAATAAATGTCTCCTCTTCCACACAGACCACGATTATTTGGGACGCCCACACAGGAGAAGCAAAGCAGCAGTTTCCTTTCCATTCTGGTGAGTGACAGGAGTCAGCTGTATTGTCCTACATAACTCTCAGTGAAGAGTGTTATTGTTTTCAGACAGATGTTACCTTTAGCTGAACTCTAGTTAGACAATAAAAGCTCAGATGGAGACTGATATCTCAAACTGCCTTATTCTGCACCGCTTATCTTGACACATTTAGTAATGCAGCTCTGCATTTTGACATTGTTTGGTTTGTTTAACACAGCGACAGACTCAACACAGTTTTACTTCACAACTGTCTGAACTAGAGTTTTGTCAAAGGCGTTTTCAGTTGTAAGAGCCAAAAAAGAAATCTATTTGAAGCCCAACATATTCATGCTATCTTTATGTTGTCTGCAAACCTCACAACTGCACTGCTTATCTCTCTCGGTGCCTCCTCACAGCTCCTGCTCTGGACGTGGACTGGCAGAGCAACAACACATTTGCCTCCTGCAGCACAGACATGTGCATCCATGTGTGTAAGCTCGGTCAGGACAGACCTGTCAAGACCTTCCAGGGACACACGGTGAGACAAGACTCCTGTGTTGGCACTACTTTCTGACAGGAAGGGATACAGAAATCTCTTTCTCTTTAAGCATTGTGGGAAGTTGATATTTTCTGCATGTTCTGACATAAATCTACTTACTGTGTGAGAGCAAGCATTAAAGTATCAGTGCACCCAGAATTAATTATTTTGTATCCTATGTGCATCAGTGAAGATGAGTTGTGTTACCGGTTTATATTTCATAACTTGTCTCTGTCTTTGAAGAATGAAGTGAACGCCATCAAGTGGGATCCCACTGGCAGCCTGCTGGCCTCCTGCTCAGATGACATGACACTGAAGGTCAGTCCTGCTCATAACAGAAAAGGTTTACCTGGCTTAAAAAGGCATCAGGAAGTGTCTAGATTAGAGCTGTGCAATAGCCCCAGTTTTTTTGTTGTAGCGCTATGAGTTTATATAACAAAGATACCATAAAAGGCTGATTGTATTGCAATAAACTGAAGTAAACAGGTTAAATATTTAAGTAAATTAACATGAAGCTACACTAAAGGATGACTTCTTTATTTCTGGTATAGATCTGGAGTATGAAGCAGGACTCGTGTGTCCATGACCTCCAGGCTCACAGTAAAGAAATCTACACCATCAAGTGGAGCCCAACAGGCCCCGGGACCAACAACCCCAGCGCTAACCTCATGCTAGCCAGGTGAGATCATAGGTTGAGATCACCCACAATATATTGTACTGCCATTGAGTGGTAAATAAGACTGGGTTCAAACCAATCATATGGCTGACCCCAACTATCTGGGATGCCTATTGTAATGCCGGACAGGGGAGAGGAGTAGCTCCACCTACTCTCCTGTAAAAAAGTATCTACAGCGCTATAGACATAGCATGAACTGGACAGGCCAGATAGACTGTTTCATTTCATGGATATATTTCTCTCTGCATGTCCCAAACGCTCTCCATAGAAAGGGTTTGGGACATGCAGAACCTTTTAAAAAATTCTGGAAAGGTGATTATAGAAACAGTCTGTCTGTCATATTCATGACAGGCCAATCAAAGCAACAAGACAAAATAAGATAAGAGGTAAGATAAGATATTCCTTTATTAGTCCCACAAGGGGAAATTCCAATTTACAGCAGCAAAAAGTAGTTTAGACAAAGCAGGCAATTGGTGAAAATAGCACAATAAATAGAGGACAAATTAAAGTAGTGCACTCAAGAGCATTAGTAAATACAGTATAAAATATAAAACGTCAACTTACAAATTATAAGTAGTATTTAAAAATTGTTATGTACAGGTTGGATATGTTACAGATTGGGTGTGGTGGAGATATTTATAAAAATGATGTTCTGCACTACTCTTGGGCTGACAGGCTACATGCCTTAGATTGTTTATAGCGGAGCTTCTTGGTTGGGGTGGGCGATATGGGAAAAAAATCATATCACTATTTATATGGCCAGATGACAATCTCGATTTTATTGCGATTTTTTTCATTAAATTTTTAAGACAAATTTGCATGTTAGTGACCAGAAAAAACGACCTTTTCTCAGATTTTTCTCTATTTCTTCTACACCATTCTGTTGGCCAATGCGTTATATGTATGTATGTTTGTGTGTGTGTGTGTGTGTGTGTGTGTGTGTATAGAAATATATATATATATATATATATATATATATATATATATATATATATATATATATATATATATATATATATATATATATTGAGGTCTTATCCCACAATATATTAAAGTTACAAATATTTATTTTCCTGCATTCTGATCTATTCTGTCTTCTAAATTTTCTGCACCACTTTAGAATTATAATGTGTCTTTGTCTGTGTTTTCAAATCTACTTTACTGTTTACTGAGCACATTTTGAAACTTTGATTTGCATTTTAAAGTATATAGTCTTTAAAAAGAATTCCTGCAGCTGAAGCTTTAAACAAGTAGCCTGTTCATACAGTATGCAGTTTAACATCACTTTTACTTCAGCTTTGATTACAGACTGCCAAATAGAGAAAATATAAGTATGACACAAATCTGATGAATTCTTGAGACATGTGGTTATGCAGTTAAGTAGTGACTGTATGTTATTTTAACGCAATTTTGATTTTTGTTTAAAAAAGGTCATGTATACGTTGATTTACTGCTCTGAATAAGGCTGTGATGAGCAGTGACTTAAACGTGTCACACTGGCACCTGTCTGCTGCTTACAATGAAGGAGAGAAGAGGAGGAAAGGCAGGATTACGTGCTGCAGCAGTATGAATGTAGGCCACAGAAATGCATGTAAATCAATGATTTTACTGTTTAAAACATTTTCTAATAATGATCCATGTCTGGACCTCGCAGACATCACCGCCTCCCTCCGTAAAAAGATGCTGATGTTATAATGTTTCACCCGTGACTGCGTTATCCTGACGTTTACTTGCCAGGTGGAAAGGCTTGTAAATAGAGTTAGAGTTAGAAATCATCATGAGAACTAAATCTTAAGTTTGACTTTCACTTTTAGTGTGTGGCTCTGCTGCATCATGGAGCAGAAGGGGAGGGAGGGGGAGCACAGAGCGAGAAGTAGTAGAGCCTATCCTACGATAAAACAGATTAATCAGATCACCAATACATTATATTTCTTCACAATCTGAGATCATCTTATCGTGCACCCCTACTTTTCAGTGAATAAAACTGATGACAATGAACGCCGGGAGATGTTCATAAACATCTTCTCTGCCAAGACAATCTTTTGGTGTAGCTCTATGCTCATTTTAAAAAAGAAATGTGGTCCAGTTCCAATTAAACTGCCTTTTTGCTACAGCTACATCTGATCTAACAGCTACTGTGGCAGCAGCCATGGGATACACCAACAAACCCTACCCATAACGATCACAAACCGTGCTGAAACAGACCAGGAGAAGAGGGAAAACATCTTTTCTGTTATGAAAAGCTTTCAGTGTTGCTGTCTCATACTGCTTTAATAAAGGCATGGTATCCAGTTTTGACGAAGCTGCTGCCGTGAAAAAAGTCTGAGCTAATCACTTTTAACCACTCACAGTTCAATGAACCCCTCATCCCCATAACTCTCACTAACTCATGCTGAAGCAGGAGGTAGAACAGCATAAAAAAACCTTTAATATCATTAAAACTTTTTTAGTGTTGTTTTTATTTATGTCATACAGAAATGTGGTCCTGTTCTACTAAAACTAACGCTATTCTAAAGTTACGTCCAAGGTAATCCCCATTGAAGGCAGCCATTTCAAATGGCTTTGAGTACAACTAAACCCGACTCTGTATGGTACGACTCTGAAAATATAGTTTAGACCTATGTGTAGGGCTGACCCTGGTGGTCAGCCAAAAAACAGAAGCATAAAAGAGTGATTAGTGACAGGCACAAGCTCAAACCTAGACCCAATCTTCAGCTAGTGTTTCTCTGACACTTAAAGGTCAGAGCCGGGAAGCCCTTCACACTCACTGACCGACCAGCCTCACCTCCTCCTCCTCCTGTCTGAGTCAGTGTCAGTGTTTACAACTAGCATGAGTTGCAGCACAGCAACCGGGCTGCGCTGTAAAAGATGTCACAGTGGCTTAAACAGCCCAGAGGAAATTTTACAAATCAACTTCAACTTTATTGTCCCCTAAGGGAAATTTTCTTTGCAGCCAAGCAAAAAGCATGAAACTTGAGAAACACAAGACAAATTCAGAGAATCACTGAAATGCATGAATACAAAAAAAAACATTAAAAGGCAATTGAAACATCTACAGACATCTGTAGTTAAGATAAAGTGCATCATATTTTTTTATTTTTAAAATTTAGCTGTGTAATGGCTTGAGTGATTGAGTAGTTTTTCATCCTGTTGGACTTGACCTTTGGAAATCTGAATCTCCTGCCAGAGGGTAGGAGCTCAAAATCATCAAGAAGAGAATGATCAGGACACTGGATGATGTCCTGAGCCTAAGATAATACACTCTTGTAAAAAGTACAAGAAAGATCAGGTAATTTAATACCAATAACTTTCCTTAACCTTAACAACGTGTTCTAACCTCTTTTTATCGCCTAATGAGAGGCTACCAAACCAGGAGATAATGGCAAAGGTTAGGGCAGATTCAGCCATGGAGTGATCAAATATTGACATTAGCTTGCCGCACAAACCAAACCAGTTGAGCTTCTGAAGGAAGAGCAGCTGCTGCTGTGACTTTTGGAAATTACATCAATCATAATTGATGCCGGCCAAACAAAACAGAGTGGGTTAGGGTTTGTAGTGCCACATTATGTAATAACGCCGCATTTGGAAGCCACTAAGTGGTTAGGGTTAGGGCAAGGTAGTAGAGTAGGGTATACCCTGGAGTCCACCTTAAGTCCTAAGGTTAAGACTAGGTGTTTAGTCTAGAGCCCTGAAGGGGGGTTAGGTTTAAGCATAAGTCACTAAGCGGATAGAGTTAGGGCAAGGTAGTTGGGTAGGGCATACCTTGGAGCCCACACTAAGTCCTATGGTTAGGGTTATTACATAATGCAGCGTTATTACATAAGGTGGCGCTACAGGGTTACACCCATGCAGCCCCTATAACTTGAGGAGCCTGAGCAGAAAGAACATTGACATTGTTATCCACTAGATTTTTCCATAAGGTCATCTTCCCCCTCAGCATTGAATGATTATAAAACTGAAAAACTTTTGTTTTAGACATCTAAGATAATGTCTGAGATGAAGATACAGTTAATACATAAGGGAAGAAATAGTTTTTCCTTTTAGATGAACCCAGTCTTTTTCCACAGGCACAATCAATTAATCACAGCTGCCAGTCATTATAGTGTACATCCCTATTTCAATACGTGTTGGCGAATTTTATTGCAACTTGGACGCATTTTCACTCGTCCTCTTCTCTGCAGTGCATCATTTGACTCAACGGTGCGTCTGTGGGATGTGGAGCGCGGGGTGTGTATCCACACACTGACTCGCCATCAGGAGCCTGTCTACAGTGTGGCCTTCAGCCCTGATGGCCGGCACCTCGCCAGCGGCTCCTTTGACAAGTGTGTCCACATCTGGAACACTCAGGTATGTGGTGCTTCTTTCCAACTACAACTACATGAACACTGATGAACATTGCAGCAATCTGATGACAGCAAGTCTGTGCACAGATTCCATACCATCGTGATTTGTCGCCCACATTGTCTGATATTTCTTGTTTGTGTTTCTTCAGACGGGTGCTTTAGTTCACAGCTACCGGGGGACAGGAGGGATCTTCGAGGTATGCTGGAACGCCACAGGGGACAAAGTAGGAGCCAGCGCGTCAGATGGATCGGTGAGTTGTGTTGCCTGAATGCTCCGTCACACACATCATTATCACTGCTGAATGTAGCACCTCCTCTGTAGCACACTGCTGACCCAGGAAAAGTGTGAGTCAGCGTTATGTACTAGAGGTCTAAGCCATAAAACCATTCTGGTCAGGATCGGGGTTCTGCTGCAGTTAAGTGCTTGACTTAATGCTTGAGGTTTTCTTGTTTCCCCACAGTCACAAGAGAGGTTGGCTGATGTGGGCTGTTGTGTGTTAAGCAAGTGTTCAAGAGACTGACTGAGTAGCATTTAAACTCAGCAGTTTTACGACACGCATCAAAAAGTCAAATGAAGATTGATAGCTGATGTTCCAGGTCTTGTTTTGAACACTAGATGGCGCCATTAGTGTCAGAAATGTAAGTCTCCAACACTGAACCACCCACAAGCTGTGATATCTGACAGCAGTAACAGCTGCTCTTTAAAATAGTCATGACATTTCCTTATTACAGTCATTCTCTACAAATCATGAAATCATCCTATTAGATATTTATGTCAGTAATAAGAGATACTTTTTCTCTCGGCGGGCTTATTTTGTGAATGCTTATTCTCAATGATAACTCTACAAAGCAGGTTTTTCAACCTAGTGCAGGCTAAATCCCCTGGATACTCTGTAAAACTTTGAGAAGGAACAGCTTTAAGCACCAACCTGAAGACAGTGAGAACAAAGAGTGATGACGATAGGAGACTGGCTGCAGAACCCCATCGCTCATATGTTTATGGTCCTCCAGCTCAACAGAGTTAAAGGGATATAGCAGCTATCAGGCTGCTGTCTAACAAAAGGGCAACATAAGTTGCTGTCAATGCTTATTGACTGTCAGGATGATCTACAGAGACTCTTAAATCAAACCTGCAGGGTTTGAAGACAGTGGAGGGAAGTCACATTGTTTTTAGGACCAGTATCAAAATCTCTAGGGATTTTGGATTTTTTGGGAATATGCTGGTATCTCCAAACTTTAAGCCAATACTGATACTGATGAAAGCACATCTTTTTTACTGTAAAGACCACTATGTGTCTCCTGTGCAAAGAGAGGCTGAGTGAACTGGAGCTAAGAGAAGAGCAGGAAAGTAGACAGTCTGGTAGGAGTGTAATGGTACAGAAAAAATTGGGTTTGGTCCACACCTCGGTTTTGAAGTCACACTTCAGTATGCTTTCAGTACAGTAATTGAAGCAAACAAAACACAATTTCTTTTTCTTCATTTGGAACTTGGAAATTTTCATTGTACACATTCTCTAAATTGCAGCATCAATAGTTCAGGCTCTCAGGCCTACTTAGCTTTTTACATTTAAATAACATATATTAAAATGAATAGGTAAAATGTGTTAAATTCAGATCAGGAATAATGCTGCAATATATAATCCGAAGTTTGAGCTGTTAAACTAAAAGAATAAGTCAGGTTTGCCTACTCATGTAGCTTTGCTGCCTTTGAACAGTAAACACGAACGAGAGACCAGAGAAGCAGGTTCATCCGGTGACATTTAGTTCACCTGTATGTGAGCACCACAGATGTCAGCCAAAAGGAAGAGCAGTGTATGTGCCAGAATTGTTCAGCTCAAGTTGTGTCCTTCTGTGTAAACACTTAAAGATGTTAATTGAAACAGCACCACACTGAGGAGTGCACAGAGGCAGAACAAGACAGGAAGGTAGTCCTCATCATTGTTTATCCTGATGATGATGATATCAGACAAAAATCTTACACATGATTTAAAAATGTCAGAAGGGTAACAGAATTCTCAAAACTTTGATGCTATTCAGTTTTGTGTTTTAAAACAAAACCACCCTGAAAAGTACTGCTAAGTGCACATTTTTGTTTGGAGACATTGTGCAATATGTGTGAACTGTGTCATTTGTTTGCTTTTTATGGTAATTCTAAAGAGAGCTGCCCAGTATTGGGTATTTCAGTTGTAGTAGCATCAAATCATATATTGGTTTGATTTGATTTTTACTAGAATAGTATCAAAGTTTAAAAATCTGGTATTGTGGTAACCCTTGAACATAGTTTAAACGGTGAAGAAGTGCAACATTGTGTTTGCACATTGTGTTTCTTCTTTATATTTCCTCTTTGAATGTCTATTTTCACAGAGAGCGATGGGACATACACCACTATTAAATGATTTATTGTTCTTCAAATAACAGTAGTGTAATTTCATAACAATTGTCTCCTTTAGTAACAAAAATAAACTACATTCTTATCCTGAGCCGACATGCATGCTAAATTTTGTATTCAGTGGCATCATCAGCATATTAAGCTAACAGTGCTATAAAACAGAAAATGCTAAATCTCAGCAGAAGAGCTGAGCAGTAAAAACCTTAAAGTTCTGTTTTTACTGAAGAGAACAATCAGAGTTTGTTCAAGCTCCTCTCAAATATTAAAAACAAAGAATGATTTTGAATGTTCAAGGCTTGTTTCACAAAATAGTGTCCCCTTAACAAGTCATGGGATTGATTATGATCCTCACATCTGCTACAAAAAAAAGAAGCCTTTCCCGGTGTCTGACTCCTTCCTATTTTTCCAGGTTTGTGTATTAGACCTGAGGAAATGACACTCGACTGGGGGAGCCATGGACCGACTACGAATGTGTACATAGCCAAAATGACTGACTGTCCCTGCCTGTCCGCCACACTGCTGTAGTCCCATCAGAGGCCATGGCCCACCGTCAGAGCCAAACGGAGCCCCCCCCCCCAATCGTGATTACACAAGGACCACACCTTCACCACACACTGTTTCAATGCACGTGTCAGACATGCAACAGGTACGTTTGGACATGTGTCTCGCTCTCACAGACCTGCAGGGAAAACACATCTCTGTTGTCCCATTTTACAAACTTAACGGTCCCATCACACACAAACCAAAACACCAGGATCCATCCTGCTTCCCTCTTTTTATCCTTTGTACCTTAATTTACACATTTGTGTGTCTGTTGGTGTGTGCATATTGCATATGTCAGCATCTGGTGTCCTGTGGACATTTTTGTTTTGAATTTGGATTTTACTGATCTCTGTGGGTTTTATATTTCATGTTGGGTGGGAGAGAAGGGGGGGGTGTCTTTTAGGATGGGTGTTCAAAGCTGTTCATTGGGAGATCCATTAATTCACTTTGTGGCACTTGTTAGGGTTCAGAAAATGCAGGTGTACAGCTCAGAAGCTGAAATGGAATTACAGCAGCTCTTTTTTAACAGAGATTTGCTCCATTCTTGCTGTTTTTAACAAAGTCTAAAGCAGTTAATCAAAGGAAAACTGTCCTTTGTTTTTGCAACTTTTATCCTCAGAAATGTTTTTTTCAGGTGTTCACAATTCATCAGGTTAATATATACATAGAGCTCTACAGAATTTAAAACCTCCGAGCTGAAAGATAATCTATATTGGTGTTAAATACTGTGTGGATCTCATGTTCGTACGTGTGCTGACCAGAAAGATTTCCAACGCTTCAGGTTTCTGTCACTGAGCTCGTCCCGAGTCTGCATCTCAGGCTCGCCAACAGATAGCTGCACATCGGTGTCAGCAGTGAGGTAACATAGCACAGGAAGAGTCTGACTTCTGTCGCCAGTCACAGCTCCTTGGACCTGAAGGGAAAGAGAGATAAAGCTACAGGAAATCAGGCCTGTGACTGCTCATATCCATCTATGTAAACATTTAATACTTTAAATTTTACTCATTTCCTCAATTGATGACTTGTTGCCATCCACTGCTGAACGATAATCAAACTAAGCCTTTGTAATTGTGTCCGGTTTACCCTCGAGGACATCATCAGGAGGATCACATCCTCAGCAGGACACAGGCTCCATTATGGAGCCTTTTAAAACACAGCTCACTTCTCAACCTAATGGAAACACTGGAGGTCATATCACAGTCTTGAACTATGAGCAGTTATTTACAGTTGGCTTATAAACATCCTGAATAATGCTGTAACACAACTTTCATGTCTAATACAGGACTCAGTAACGCACTACAGCACCTGCCAGAGTTTACTGTCAGGCAGCTTCTGTCCAGCATCACTGACTATATATGAAGATGGACAATGTTTCTACCTCCTTCTGTTGTACAAAAATGAAGCCAAAATACCCCTCATAAAGGGGGCTCTGAAATCAAGAAAAGTGCGTTAAGAATTGGCTGGGGACACAACAATATTAACATCCTGCTCCTACTGCTAACCAAAACATGCATTCAACCTTCTGATAACAGTCCAGTCCACAGCAGGACAGACTTTCGTGTAGCGCTAAAGCAGACATAGCATACACAAACCTACAGTAAAGTCTGGAATTGAAGTTGCCCCACTTTATAAGCAGAAGTCTGTTTTTTAGAATCTCCCAAAGGGGGCAAAGGTTTAAACTGTCATCCTGTGTGACAATTTTAATTTCATTTGAGAGGGGTCCTGCAGCTGCAGACAGTGCATCTCTGACAGCCCTTCTCACAGGCCGTTCATCTTAGACACCAAATAACTTGAAAGTGCTGGGCCAGTACAACAAATTTCTAGTCTTTGCTTTTTTTTTTTTTTTTTTTTAAATTCAAATTTATTCAAGTCTGGCCATTACATTCTTGAACAAAAACAATATTGCAAACATTACAGACTAAGCAACATTTCATAAATAAACAGAAAAAAGTTCAGCAGTCTAAACCAATAATAAATCATGTATAGAAATGTTTTAGAAGTAGCTACACGAATAGTTGCTCGCTTTAGCTTTGTCAACTTTGGCTATGCTAGCTATGTAATCTAGGTTACTGCATAAGCCAGTATAGCTAAGTTAGCTTTGGCAAACGTTGCTAAATCTAGCATAGCTACATAGACAATGTACCTATGTAGTTTACATAGCTACTTTGTGAGCTAAGCTTTAGCTATGTTTGCTACATAGCTATGTTAGCTGTGTAAGTACTTCAGCTATGTTAGCTAGGTAGCTCTTGTTTATGGCAAAGTTAGCTTAAGCAGCGTGAGCTTTAGCAAACGTAGCTTAAACTAACTCAGCTACATAGATAACATGGATGTATAGCTGCTTTGTGAGCTTAGGTCCAGCTGCATTACCTATGTAGTTCCGTTATCAAAGTAGCTTACACAGCTAACAGCGCTACGTAAATTACAATGGCTGCATTAGAGTGTTTTTGTGGAGGACAAGCTTTTTTTCCTGTAAGCAAACTGTTAACTTGGCTTTACTAAACATATTGTAATCAGATTTTGAATTTTACCATCTGTTTTCGTAGTATGGGGATTGCACATCTACTAGGTACAGTCCAGTAGTTGAGCTCTCAGCCTCCGATGATTTTTGTGGGATGAACTCACCCTGTCCTCATGCCCCTGTAACATGCCAATATTGAGTAGTGTTTCCAGTCAAACCAGCACTCAATGGTAACAGTAACACTGCAGTATACTTCCTATTTTCTTTAAATGCAGGATTATGACCAACCAAGGAAGAAAAGCTGTTAAAAAGTGGCACTAACCACCTAACCAAATTGTGTAAGGTCTTGTTCAGAATGTCATGGGGCAGCTGCATGCAATTGCAGTAAAGTCTCAACACTTCATGTCAGCCTGGTCTATAAGCCACAGCCAACTTTAGAAAGGAAAAATGTGTATCAAAAGAGCAGTTTCTGCATTGGATTTTATAGTAAAACACTCCTTTATTAGTGTTTTTAACATTTTCCCTGGGCATTCCTCCTGTATTCTTATATTCCAGAAATCTGCTGGAGCCAACATAGCTATTAATCATTGAGCTGTCCATTTCAGAAGAAACAAAACAGAGCGTAGCTTCTTTGAAAGCTGTATCTTTGGATATAAATCAAGACAAGAAGAAGTTTGAAGACAGAAACTGTGATTTCAGAATTAATAATTTGATGCACATTTTCTTTATTGTTTTTTTTTTTTTTTTTACCCATCTGAAGGAGGAGTGATGGAAATGCAGCCAGTAGCTAACGAGGTGAAATGTTTTGGCTTCACTTTTGCGGGATCTGAGACATTGTCCATCTTTATATAGGGTCATGTCCAGCATTAACACAAACTTATTCTTTGGAGACAGGCTACATTCAGGCCTATGCACCGATAGATGGCGCTTGTGTTCGTAGTGTTCAGAGTTGGCATTTTGAAACAAGACTGCTTTTAAGTTCAAGCAGATTTGCAGCAAATGCATTGATGTAACCTGCATATAACATATATATATAAAATATATATCTGTGCTATCACAGGGGATTCTTTTTAATGCCACTCATACGCTAAGAGTGGGTTTTAAAGTTACTTTTTGAAATCAGTTTGTGGTGTTTTTGTGCATCACCTTGAGGTGTGGCCAAGAGGAATGGTTTTTATAAAATACCATTAAACAGTCATAGAAAAATGTAAAAAAAAACAAAAAAAACAAAAAAACAAGTAGCCCTTCAGAGGGTTTTTTTCCTGCACTTTAGATGAAAATGGAGAAACAGGGAGGTGTGTTTATTCAAGTCATTAAAAACACATCCAGTAACACATCCAGTGTTCAAAATGCTCTTAAAGATGAATCTGAACTAATGCAGAAAGTGTGCAGTGTCTGATGGGTAACAAGGGTCTTCTTGAGGTTACGTCGAATCAAAACCAGGCCACCTTCATGGCATTCCAGGTCCTGTCCTGCTAAAGGCTTAACTCACGCACATACACACACAAGTCGCCGCACGTCTCGAAAGTCTTGTTCAGAATGTTTTTCAAAAATTTTGTACTGAAGCTAAAGACTATTTTGAAGTTTGCTTTAATACAGTCAGCAGTGATTGGACTGTACCACAAAGACACTATTTCAATGATGTCTATGACAGTGGAATGGTATTTTATAATGTTTTGTTTTTAGATGAGAAGCTTTTTACACTGCATTCAAGTGTGTTTGCTATTTTTTGTTCCTACAAAAGTACTAACGTTAATTCTATCTTTGCTATGTTGGAGAGTCCTTGAAGGTTTTGTACTTCTCAAAACTTTTGTAATCTTGATTTATTTGTAGCTACATACACCAATTGAACAAAATATATATATATAAATACATATAAAATTGATTGGATTTCATTATTGATGTATTATAACACAGAACATGTAAATATCAATTTGCAGATTTTTTTTTTGTTGTGTTGTCTTTGCCCTCACCTTTGTCTCTTTCTCTCTCACTCACGTGGTTGCGACCTGCAGCCTCCTGATCTGACTGTTGTTATATCACTCAGATTTCAAGGTCTAGAATAAAATATATTTTGATAATATTAATGTGTATGTGTCTTTGCTTTTTAATTTCCACTCTGCTGCACAGACAACACTTTTTTTGTGGGCAGCAGATTTGCATAGATGTGCTTGTGCAGGAAGTATGCTACGGTAAGCAGAACCACTGCCTTGTTATATGCCTTTTTCTGGAAATCAAAGTGATCTTGAGATATTACTTTGCAGCATGAGGCCCAGTGGCTTTGACCTTTGACTTACAAATTTAAGAGTTGGTGTTTGTGCTAAGTGTTAAGATCGATGAAGCGTTTTTGAGATGTGCAGCCTGACAACCTTGGCCTCTGACCTCCAAAATCTAATCAGTACATATTTCAGTCAGAGGATCCTTCAGGGAGTTTTTTTTTTTTTTAGATAATAGGAGGCACAAAACCAGTGTCACATGTCACACAAACACAATAAGACAAACTGAGTTGATTTATCACAGTTGTGACATCAGACTGTTCATGACTTCAGTCTGAGTAACCTTCACTACATCTGCTGTCATGTAGTTTTCAGATTCTTTTGTAAATATGGACTAGATTACATCAACATTTGGTAATAAAACTGAATAAATTATCCCTAAGGATGAACAAAATTAAACCAGTGCCCCCTAAACTTTCCCCTGAAACAGCATTAGCTACATTAATGTACTTGGCCTATACTTTGGCAAAATAAGAAAAAAATATCAGCAGCTCAGAGTCATACTTTGTTAAATGCTAATGGGCAAACATTGACAAACAGATGCAGTTTACTAAGGCTGCAATCACACTGCAGGCCAAAGTAACCCAAATCGTTTTTTTTTTTTCAACCCAGAACTGACTTATGACAGCTTGAGCAGAACAAGTCACACTGAAATCTGATGCTTTCAAATCACATTTGGACCACTTTCACATACATGATTTTGATGCAGTAACAGTAACCTCACTCCACCCTTTGTGCATGTCTACAGGAAATCAAATTCTGGTTCCCCCACAACTTCCTTAAACTCAACAGTGATAAAACTGAAGTGACTTTGGAACTCCCTCCCACCAGACATCCGTCATATTAACTCTATCCATTTTCAAATCCTGTCTTAAACCCATCTTTTCAGACTGGCATATCCAGTCTGACCGATTTCTTTCAGTCAACTGTTTCATTCATTGTTTTAACTTATTGCTAAATTGTGTACTTGTGAATGTTTTGTGAACTTATTGTCTTGTTTTAACCTTTTCTTGTAAGGTGACCTTAAATGCTTTGAAAGGCGCATGCATGATTATCATTATTATTATAGCTGACTTCACTTAGGCTTCGTCCAATATTTGTTATTTAGACTTTTAGAAAGTTTTCTTTCCTTTGCTTCAGCAAGGCCGTCCTTGAAGATTAAGAAAATGGTCTATCCTAAGTTAAAGCAATGGTAAGCAAAATTTACTATCTATCTAAATAATCATCACTACTCATTGAAGCAAAGAAAATAATCAAATTATTTATGCTTGATCCTGTAAAATGTTTCCTATTTTAAAATGTTAACATGTTTTCTTACAATGGTATGATGTTACCATGGTGCTGAAATCAACTTTTGGACTGTTCATAGATTGTTTGCAGATGGCGTCATGTAACACCGATGAACTCCAGTGGGAGTGCCAACACATTGCCAGCAAAAAAAGATGCTAAAGCTAATTTTGTGTTCCAAAAGAAGTGACGCATTCAAGCCAACAAAAGTTGTAAAAGCTCATGGAGAAACAGCAGAGGACATGGATTAAAGACCTTCATCTGAGGCCTGGAAAAGTGCTGTCCCGGTAAACCCTCATCTCGACTGTTTTTACAGCAAATGTCAGTCTAGCCTCACTTGTGATAGGAAATCAGTCTCTCTTTAGAGTTCCGGATCACTGATTCCCAAATGGCTCTTTATTTGGTACTGATTTCTCTTTTTGAATGCGTATTAAATAACGTCAAAAATGAAAGGAAGGAACCCTGTTCTCAAATGGGTGGGATAAGTCGTGTTTGGTGTCCCGTTGGCTTAAAATGACTGTTAGCATGGATAGCCTTTAGCATAGATCATTTCAGGAAGAACAAAAAGCACCCCCTACCCCCTCTGCTGTTATATTTTGTGATTTGAGCTGCTAAAAAGTTCAGTAGGTTAAAGGTGATTTCTGGCAGCCTTTTGAAATGTCATGTAAATTATAAAGCACTTAGAAGTGATATTAGAGAGGAGTTATGCTTCTAGCTTCTTCTTTTCTCGTCACATTTCCCTTTTTTTATTTTTCCAAGAATCTTTGCCATTAACGCTGCTGTCTTCAGTCTAATGTTTAGAATATTCTCAGGATGGTTTACGAGGGTTCAACATGAGGAGACTTTCTCTTAAAATACAGAGCATGGTGATTCTGTATCCCTCATCGTGTTTTAGCCAACATCTAATGTGACTTATTTTGTATTTTCACAAACTGGGAGCTTTACTGAAATCTTAAATAAAGTTTGAGGCCTTTCATTTGAATTTTTCTGATCTTGGAAATATTTATCTGGTCTCATCAGCGTTTGCATTTTTGTAAGCAAAGCATGTTGCCCTAACCCAACATGTATAGGAGGTTGAGGGACTCCATCTTTACATGTATGATCACTGACTTTAATGAAAAAGAGAAGAGAGTGATGATAGTGCCTGTCACCTTTTACCTGCAGGTAAATGTTGGCTATGGGTATAAACTGTCTAAACAGTAAAAATAAGGGATCACTGATTTTACTATTTGTTGGTCTGTTTTTGAATTGAATTAACCTTCTTTAGTTTCCTTTTGTTTTATCGTCTAAAAGTTTTCAAAAGGGTCGGCTTGTTCGGCTCCCAAATGGCTCATCCTTTGCTCTTCCAGAGAGTCGATGTTTATGTCAAATTTTAGTTTACAGTCTAACACAGCTCCCCGATATTTGTAAAAAATCAACAGCCTGGACATCCTGACTGTGAGTGACACTTGCTCAGTGTTCAGGGAGTTTCTGAACTCTAGTTTTAGTCACATTTAGACCAAAGTTCTTATCATCACACCAGCTTACAAACTCAGAGAGAGAAAAACCATGCTCATTCTCTGAACCATGAAGCAGAGAAGGAAGGACAGGGTGAAGATTTTTAAAAACTCTGTGGATAAGGAAAACTGAGTTTTTGGCTTGTTATTTCACCCCATTTTCTTTACTTTGGTTCCCTGTTAGTTTTAGAGTTGATTTTAAGATGTTACTCATCATTTTTAAAGCATTTAAGGGTCTGACTCCAGGCCACTTACTAGACCTTTAAACCCTTGGCCAGCCCTCAGAGTTAGATACCTGTGTAGGTTCTCAGTCATCCAGGTCATGGTTATCCAAAGCTGGTCAAAGAGGCAACTGGACTGGTAGCAAATTCTTGACGACGTTTCGTCTCATCTCCAAAAGGCTTCTTCAGTTCTAAGAATGACTGGGGAAGAGTCAGAGTAAATAGCAAAGGATGACCATTGCTATGCAGATGAGCTTTGTTGTCACCTGACAGCCATTAGCAGAGTCGTTTCGTCTGGGGGTGTGGCTAAGTGGGCATTTTCCGGGGCGTTGAGGTCACATGTTCTTTGGTTCTTTGTTCTCTGGTGTCTGGTTTCCGCATACGGTAAACGAAACAGGACGTTGTCATGTAAACAAGGCCTAAAGGTGATCGGGTCTTTTCCCTCAATTTGGACCAATCTAAAGGTGTGCAGAATCAGTCACCTCCTTTAAATCCCTTCTTTAAACTTACCTTTATAGACTTGCTTTCATGTGATTTTGTCTTCTGTCCTTTACTGTCTGCTTTTTTTCCTAAATATCCTGATTTTATCTTAGAGTTTTTAAGTCTGCTCTCCTCTCTTTTGTATATTATGCCTTGATTTGGTTCTAATTGCCTCTATTTCTACTCATATCAAGACATAGAGGCTGTCTAAGTGAACTGCTTCACCCGACACAGTGAAGGACTGACTGCTGGCAGGCGTGCTCTTCACAGCACATAACAGTGGTTTTTTTATGCTTTCGTGTGGACCAAGATGTTTTTGAGAACATCTTTTATGTGAATAAGATTATTTTGGAAACTATGGAGGTAAACCTCAGTTTTCAAAAATACCTGTCTATGTGTGGACTAGGTCTTAATGTTATACCATCAATCATGAGTTCTGCACGCATGGTGTGCCTATGGTGGAGCAGCGTGGAGGAAATGTCTGTTTATTCTGTCTATTAAAAAAGGATCCAAAAGGATCAACAATCTTTGAAATGGCTTGGTCATGAATGACACGTCAGTATTATGTCAGACTATCATTTGCTGGATAAAGATAACGGTTTTTCTCTAAGAAATAGAGAAGAAGAAAGGTTGTGCAAATGCAAAGGGAAGTACATTTTTGTTTTTTAACAAAAGTATTAATGAATTATAAGAGGAAGACTTCAGATATTGATGGTGGAATAACTTTTTAGGTGGTCTTATAAGAATCCTAAGGAAAATGTGAATCTTTTCCACGATCTTTTAATTTTTTACATGCACATATATTACTTTCTTCTCCATGTGCGACCTCCTGAAGAGCAGTTATTTTATCAGATCTTTCAGACTATTTGAGATATTCATCCTTTGCATTGCAAAACTTCCAGAAGAAGTTCTCCTCAGCCACATCAGATAAAGTTGAACTGTTTTTTTGGGTGGTTTAGCTTTTTGTACGATGATATAAACATAACTTTCCACACTATTACAAAAAGTATAACCCTCTAATGAGTGCTGGGAAATTTCAATTTCAATTTTGGCTTCCCAGGATGGTGGAAACAAGATCATTTAGATTAAATGACCACTGAAAAGCATAGCTGATCTAATTCAATCAAATTTACAATTTTATGTGTATTAATTTGTATGCATTTATATTTCCCCTCCTCTTTATTTTCATTTTTGCTTGTTTTTACTTGTTACTGTGTGTGATTGTTTATGTTTACTGAATGCATTTGATGCAGATGTTTGAAAATAAAAGAGTAATCTTGTTTAATAATCATGATCTCAATATCAATCACAATAATCCTGATTAGGATTTTGCCATAATTGAGTGGCCCCACCACTGAGGAAACATACAGTGGCTATAACAAGTATTCACCCTCTTCAGTGTTTGGCCCCTGTTATTGATTGTATCAGTCACAGTCAATGTATTCAGAGTTGGGGATTAACACCCCTTTTCTTGTCCAGCCACAAATCGTCTACTAGATTGAGGTTTTGGCTTTTCTTGGTCATTGTCCTGCTGGAAAATAATATACTCCCAAGCTTTAGTCCTCTTGCTGACCGAATGAGATTTTCCTCCAAGATTTTCCTATATTTTGCTTAATTTATTTTACTCTCTACCTTTACAAGCTATCCAGGGCCAGCTGCCAAGAAGCATCCCCACAGCATGATGCTGCCACCACCATACTTCACAGTGAGGATGGTGTGTTTGTGATTATGTGCAGTGTTTGGTGTCCAGCAAACATAGTGTCTTGTCTGATGATTTTGTTTTCATCAGACCAAAGAACTTTCTTCCACTTGACCATGGAGTCTCCCACATGCCTTTTGGTTAACTCTAGTCCAGATTTAATGAGTTTCTTCATCAGTGACTTTCTTTTTGCTACTCTCCAAAAAAGCTTTGCCTGGTGAAAAACCAGGGGAAACAGTTGTATGCAGAGTCTCTCCCATCTCAGCTGCTGAAGCTTGTAACTCTTTTAGTGTAGTTATAAGTGTCTTGGTGGCCCCCTCATTAGTCTCCTTCTTGCACGGTCACTCAGTTTGTGGAGACGGCCTGATCCAGGCAAATTTATACATGCACCATATGCCTTCCATTTCTTGCTGTTGGATTTAACTGAACTCTGGGGATGTTCAGTGGCTTTGATTTTTTGTATCAATCCCGACTTATACTTTTCAATAACCTTTTCTCTGAGTTGCTTGGAGTGTTCTTTTGTTCTCATGGTGTAATGGTAACCAGGAATACTGATCAACCAGTGACTGGACCTTCCAAACACAGGTGTCTTTATACTACAATCACTTGAGACACATTCACTGCACTCAGGTGATCTCCATTTCACTAATTGTGAGAGTGCTAGCACCAATTAGCTGGACCTCTGTTGAATAAGGTCAGTCACTTTGAAGGGGGTGAATATTTATGCAGTCTCTTATTGTACATTACATATTTCTATTTTTATTTCATTGAAATTATTTTGTAGTAATCTGTCGACATTAAAGAGGTTTTTGGATTCTTTTTTTTTTTTTTTTTTTGTCAAAAAAGCTAAATTACATTGACCATGACTGATTTATCCACCTTATTCCTGGGGCCGCTACTGTAAATCTGAATATGGGTGAAACTTCCAGTGCTCAAGCAGAAGTACATAAATACACGTATTTTAATACAGCAGCTAACGATAGATGCTAACTATGAACAACAGTTGTTTGATAGGAACTCACCGCTGTAAATATTGCTATATTTTTGTAATCACATGTTCACATTGTTTGTATTGTAAGCTGTGAGTAAGTAAATAAGATGGATACCAGGTTATTCCTGGGGGGGTCTACTGTAGCTATGAATATGGGTTGAACTTCCAGTACAGTACACTAACAATAATAACAAAATGCAATTCTTCCAAGGGCTTACTAAAGTGATTTAGCGTCAACAATGGTTGTTCTGAAATAAATATATATATTTGCTGCAATAAACAATAATTCATTTTTGTTAACTTAATAAAGTTAAATGAGCTGAATGTTTCAATAATGTTTTCTGTAATGCTCAGTACCTGTTACTTCAGTCGTGGTACTAATTATGTGACAAAGTTAAATACAATATATATGTCTTTAACAACAGTGATTTATACATGCTATTTACTGTTTAAATGCATTTGGGATGCAACTCTTTCAATATTAATTCATCATTAATTCAAAACTTGACATTTACCAAACCAAGGAGCTGACAACTTGAGTCATGAATAATTTTATCAATATAATTCCCACATTTTAAGAGGGATTAGTTGGTGGAATAAGGATTTCAGCAACCCTACAAACTAGAAATGTTATTAAGGTGGTGTCCGAACATGGTTAACAAAACCTGATCGTCTATTATTATTATTCTGATACGAAGCTAATAAAGTTAGCTAAATATGCTTGTCTAGGTTATCCGAGATAATGTCGTCACTTTGTACTCTTTAGTAGAGGGTGGAGAAATAATAATATTGTCCTGATTGAGGTGACGCAGTCAAAAGTTACATATTTTAATGTCCAAATTGCTCTGATAATCACGTTTCACATCTCGTATTCAATGCAAAGTCCTATTTAGATAAAGGGGACTGAAAGTTGTGCCCATATTTTATGCAAAGAACCATGGGGGCTAGGAATAAGGTGGATAAAATCAATACATGGTTAAAACATCCTAGGGGGAATACTTTTTATAGGCACTCCTTTGTCAAGTGACAAAGTACAATGCAAAATTGAAAGTTTAAAGACAGATTGTGCTGTACTTCCTTTATGTTTATTGTTCTGTGTTGTTCATCTTAAAAGTTTCAGCTATGCTGCTAAAGAATACATTTATTTGTATGAATCCTGAATGCTGTGTACGTGAATGACATTTTTTGGAAGCATTTGATCACACTGAAATGTCTGAGGCCAGTCAGACTGCATGTTCATAAAAATGAGATGGAATGTCATCTCACACTGAATGACCCTCAATCAGAGCTCATGAATTAGGTTAACGACCACATCTGGTGTTGCCATGGCGCCTTCAGCCTGTCTGACAGTTTGCACTGGAGCAGTCAGGGAGCTTAGATGTCAGGGAATCTTCTTATGGGTCTGCCATCACTGTGGACTCAGTGGTAAGACCAAGAGTGAAAACATTCATGAAATTCATCCCTTTTTTGGGAGCATCTGATCAGGTTGTGATCGGCCTTTTGAACACTCCAAGTAATGGCTGATGATGATGTGAGGAAGGGAGGCATTATTTGATTTTCAAATGAACTCAACATGAAATAAGTCTGCTACTGTATAACACAACCACAGGGCACAAATGACTTCAACAGCACCAGAAAACCACACCTTCTTTTTCTTTTTCTAACATCTGTCTCATTCTGCTGTGTTCCCTTTAAACATTTCCCCACTTCTGGGTATGCAACTGAACTGTGACACATTTAAAAAGAAAACGTCAGCATCAAGCAGCCCGTGGGGAACAGCAGTTCTTTTGCACTTCCACATTAGCTTCACTTCACTGTGTCAAAGATTGTCTTCGTTAGCTAGGAAATCGTGCTTTTCCTATCATCCTGTTTAGTTATCAGGTAGTGTGGTTGGTATTCAGTTAGCTAAATATCATGAGCTGTTGTCTGTTGACTGCGTGTGCAGCTGCAGAGCTAGGCTACTACTGTCATACCCAAACACAAGCTACTGCATGCCAAGCTAACGGTTCCATTCTACCTTACATAAAAGGCTGTAATCTCCACATTATTGGACTTTATCAACCTATTTTCAATGTAGCTACCCCACATGCTCGAGTCAGATCTTATTGGGTTCCTCCCTTTATTGGTGTGTAATAATTAGTGCTAACTGTTGCTCATAGCTGGCCTGTAAAGCTTATTCTGATTAGAAAAAAAGACTGGTACATTCTGAGCACTAGTTCCTTAAAGTCCTCATAAAGTGATTACAAAAAAAAAAAACGTTATTTCATGTTCACTGCATGACTTTGTTATGAACCACCAGGCCAAATTTGTAATGAAAAACATCTCTATGTTGAAAAAATTAAGCCTCGAAATGATGAAAAATGAGGTAGTAAAATCTGCTCTGGGATGGTATGGGTGTGTCAGTTTGAATGAGCTGAAGCCTGACCCACTCACAAGAGATATGAGCCCCTCAAATTAAAAAAAAAATCTGATCAGAGCACAGCTGCCTGGCTCTGTGCCAGAGCAGAGAGACAGAAGTCAATGATTACATTTACTGTTTTCTGGTACAGATCTCTCTGTTATGATACTATTAATGACCTGTAGGTCGCCATGGCTGATAGATTTGGGAAATTTACCTCACAATGAACAAAATCACAGCATGTAGCTGGCTGTTAGCTTTCAATGAAGGCAATGACATCATATCACAGTGTTTTCATGTTTACAGAAACCTTATTCCAACATATCTACAGAGTGTAGACCAAGGATTTCGATTTTACTTTACAGGGACGTTAAAACTATAGGAGTATTAAGCTACACCGTCGACGTGACGCCGTCGATCATTAGAAGTTCTGCTTCAAGGGAACGCGTCGCTCTGCAATTCACCGCCATGCCATCAGACGGTGTGGCTGTGTGTGTGTGTGGTTTCAGAGGGGTCAAATCCAAATCCTTGTTTATCTTCTGGTCACAGTTAACAATGGTGACCGAGGTGGAGCAGGTGTGTTTGGAGTTGGAGCTCATCGATGTCAACGAACAAATTCTCTTGTTGCAAATGTTGAAGCATAGGCGACAGGGAAGACGGCTACAGCATCGACGCACACATAGCTACGCCGTAGACGCAACGCAGAAGCATAAATCAGGCTTTAGCCTGCTAGCAATCTTAAACTGATCAGACGGTCTCACTGCAGACCGTACATCTCTGGTGGCCGCTCTCACAGACCATTCATTTGAGATGCCAGGACAGAAGTGCAGTAATTTGCCAGTGCAACGTATTTCCAGTTTTAGATTAATTTTTTTTATTATTCAACTTTATTCGTAAACAAAGACTTGCAGTTACATCCATGAAATAACCAGATTGCAAACATTACAGACTAAGACCATTTCATAAATACAACAGTGAAAAAGGTTTAAAAAAAATTATGTATCAGCCTGTTTAAGAGGTTGCCTAGTTACATAAACAATGGCTAACTTTAGCTTTGTTAGCTTGAGCTAAAGCTAACATAGCTACACTAGTTATGTAAATAATATTACTACATTTAGTTAGTTTGAGTAACATCAGAATTAGTAATTATAGCCAAAGCTGATGTAGCTATATAGATAATGTAGCTGACACAGCTGCACTGTGAGCTTAACTCTAGCTACTAAAGCCATGAGCTATGTAGCTATTAGGGGTGCAACAATACATGTATCTTTATTGAACCATTCAATACAGTGGTCTCGGTTTGGTCTGCCCTATGAATCGAACAATACGCAATTTTATATTTAACAACTTCTGACGAGGTGCTCAGTGGATATGTTCTGCACAGCAGAACATGTGTCAGGTATACACTGGAGATCAAAATTAGAGAACAATCCACAATTTCCTACATTTCAAGTTCTCTGAATTGCCCTGTTTTAAAATGATCCAGACATGAGTAAAAGAGCAGAATTTTAAGCATATTGCATGTGTGACATATAATGTGAAGCACAGTATAAAAAACTTAAATGAAATATTTAAAAAGAACACTGATCAAAATTAGAGAACACTTTCAGATACCTCCCAGTAATCGGTGATAGCCTGGCACCTGGTGCTAATTTCCTTACTTATCTGACAAACCCTATTTAACTTGCAGTCTTACTTCCAGTTTTCACTGACTTCACAAGATAGTGAGCCATTCTAAAGTGACCGAAACCCTCCAGCAGCAGGTTGTCCAGATGAAGACCAAAGGGATGACCCTGTCAACCATAGCAAGAGAAGTTGGCTGTTCTAAATCTGCGATTTCAAGATTATTACATCTTTAGAAAGTCACAAACTCATTCAAGTCCACCAAGAAGGCCGGTCGTCCACAAAAGACAACTAAAAGAGAGGACAGAATAATATGGAGAACCTCAATGGACAATTGGTTTAACACTGCAGCTGGAATTGCTCGCCAGTTCATCACTGAACAGGGACTCTGTCTCATCATACAGTGTCTTGACGTTTAAGAACATTTGGACTGAAAGCCCACTCAGCAGTGACCAAACCTCTCATTAGCAGAAAGAATCAAACAGACTAACCTTTGCTGAGGGACATGTGTGGACAGAAGAAAACTGGTCCAAAGTTCACTTCAGTGATGAAAGCAAGTTTAATTTATTTGGATCCAACGGAATACATTCTGTAAATCGTTAAACTGGGGAAAGACTGAACCCAAAGTGAAATAAGTAGTCAGTGAACCTTCTTTGACAACATATGATTCCTTCCCTGCATTCATCACCTAATCAGACAGTAATTTTCATGCAGGACAATGCCCAATGTCAACCAGCAAAATGTGTAAAGCAGTTCTTTGAAACTGAAAACACTGAAATATTGAAATGGCCAGCCCAGAGTCCTAATCTAAACACAAGAGAAAACCTCTGGAAAATCCTTGGCGACAAAGTTATGGCCAATAAACCCACTACAGTCACTGAACTGTGGAAGAGACTGGAAGAAGAGTGGACCAAAATCACACCAAAAAAGTGTGAGAGACTGGTGACATCCTGTGGCTGTAGATGTGCTCAAGTCATTCAAAGCAAAGGCCTGTACACTTCCTACTACTTTTTGACTGCCGTAACCTTCAGAAAATTTTGCTATAATCTTTCTTTGTGCTACAGGCATTGCTGTTCTTAAATTTTGATCACTATGTTTTCCACAAAATAATTATTTTTTTGTTGAAGTTCCTTTCTCTGTTTTAAAACAATATTCCAGTGGCATGGTATTGCCACAACAAAAAAATCCTTCAAATGTTGAGCAAGGAAGATTACATTATTTCAGAATAAATCAAGTGTTCATAAATTGTTCTCTAATTTTGATCTCCAGTGTAGTTGCACCAGATACATTTAATTTTCAATAAACAAGTAGCAAAAAAAGGCATGGAAATTTCTCTGTTTTTGTATCAAAAAAGTATCGAACCATGACAAAAACGTATCGAACCGAACCGTGAATTTGTGTGTTCTTGCACCCCTAGTAGCTATGTTCGCTAGCCTATGCAACTAGCAAAGATGCATAAGCTACATTTGCTGTGTTAGAATGTTTTCATGGAGGGCAAGCTTTTTTTTTACTGTTAGCAGACTATTAACTTGGCTTTATTAAACATTTTGTCATCAGGTTTTACAGGTCAGGTTTTTAACTTCAATCTGATTTACTTCAAAAGTTGTATAATGTATTTACCTTCTGAACTGCATGGTGTCGTGTCTCACGTGACTGGTCTGCGATAGTGTCCATCAGAGATGAATGCTGCATACAGACCTCTCTAAAACTAATAACAATCTACAAAATAACAATATGATCACTGTGTGAGGCACAACCCTGCAAACACCTTATGTTAATGTAGCATCTGCTTAAAAAACACTGTCTGAATAAACAGCCTTGAGAGGTATTTTACCAAACGTCCTTTTATAAACCACCTTTGTTGATTCAACTGTCACTGCTCCTAAAGTGATGGCTTTAGTATGCGTTGTGCAGTGGCATATTTAGCAATTTTGTGCCCCAGGCAAACACAGGCATGCAGCCCTCCACTTGCATGTTCTCCCATCAATTAAATTCTTATTTATCATGCCGTCCAAGCAAAACCTCTCTAGAAGTGGCAATACATATATTTGATCACAGATTTGTAAAATAACAGTTACACAGTTTTTCAAATTAAAAGTCAAAAATGTATCAAAATTCACATACTTTATGTACATTTTATTAATTATGGCTAAGTTTTATGCCACTATAACACAAGCAAGTGTTTATAATTTTTTGTGCTTTTAATGAGTGTGTTAATATTCAAAACATCCTGAATACTGGCTGGTGCAGGAGAAGGGTTGAGTCAGTTACAGTATGTGATGGGGCCCATTAGCCCGGGTCTCCTGGCATTGCCTACCTTTGTCCGATGGTAAAGCCCGGCAATGTGTAAGAGTATGCAGGTTCAGACACAGCCATGGTTTCACTTGAAGAAGGCACTGGTATTCTTCCAATTTTTCTTCTCAGTTACATTTTATCCAAAAAAGGTTTATTTTTATGTAAACCATGGGATTAGATACCACACAGGACACAATAACTACATGGTTTTTGTTGCTGGAATTTCATTACTGACAACAATTCAAACGCAGTCTTTTCAGAATACATAAACTGCTTGGACTCTATTAGTTAACCGCTGAAAGTGTTTTATAATCTTAATACAACAGTGGACTCAGGCTATCAATACAAACAGAAAATAAAACCTGTTAACTACAGTTTCCACCAAGAATAATCCACAAAAAAGTTTGAAAATGTGCACTAGACATGTACAAAGTATATCACATTGTGTCATTTCACAAAACTTAGCTTGAAACTCCCTGGTGATTACACCCTTTTTTGCCTTTAAATAAAGATAAAATAAATGTAAGACATGTTCTCTTTTTCCCTTTACAAAGTATTGTCACACGTTGTGCTGTTTTACATTGAGCAGCCTGGCTATCTAAACCTGTATGCGAGGTCAGCTCAGCACACTTTGTTAAAGGATTTATCAAAAGAAAGGCAGGAAGAAGATGGAAAGTCATCTGTGATTGGATAATAAACCTGTAAATTAACATCAGTCAGCTGAAAGAAAAGCTTTGTTTTATCAGAATAAACGGAGTTATATCCCTTTATGAACTGAGTGGTGTAAAATTATGCTACATATATTGGTAAGAACAGGAAGGAAATGTGTTTCTTTGCAACACTCACCTTCCTGAGTTAAGTTGAGCCTGAATAGCCTGAAGTTATGTCAAAGGGCAAAGCAAAGCTCAGATGGACAGTGACACAGGGCTGTATGACAAAATGCACGTCAATATTTCTCAGCAGCATCCCACTCGTCAAATTTGTCTATTTCACCAAATAAATTGAATTAGATTATAAAGTAGTTCTTTGTTGTATTAAATTTGCTATTTCTGAAGTTCCATAAGTGACCGAATATTTAAAGTCAATGGACACTTATGGATCCTATCAGAATAAAGTCTAGTTGCAGCCCGTTCATTTCTGATGGCCCCTCTCATGGCTATTCATCTGAGTCGTTGTATATCTCAGAATGGAGAAAACATGCTAAACCTTTCAAAATTAAAAAAGGGTTTAAAAGTAGGTTTAGGTGAGGGTTAAAGTAAGAGTTAGGATCCCAAAAGTTAAAAGTAACAAAATTGATCTGCAAGACCTATCTAAAAAAAATTAAAATAAAGCCAAGGAAACAGTCTGCTTTCAGGAAAAAAGCTTGCCCTCCATGAAAACAGTCTAACAAAGCCAGCGTAGCTCACATAGCTCCGTTAGCTGCAAAAGCTATGTAGATCACGTAGCTACATAGCTAAATAAGCTAAAGCTAAGCTCACAAAGTAGCTTTGTAAGCTACATAACTTTAGCTACGTTTGCTAAAGCTCATGTTAATGTTATGTAGAAACATTAATTACATTGCTAGCATAGCTATGTTAGCTTTAGCTAAAGCTAACAAAGCTAAAGAGGGTCACCAATCATGCAACTACTTCCAAAATAGATCTATACATAATTTATGCTGTGGTCCTTGTACCTCTGAGGTCAGAGAGGGGTATGACGTCACAGCCAAACTGAATGTGTTCCATATGCTACGAGATAACGGGGCGACGTAGCTAATGAGCTACAGCTAAGCTCACAAAACAGTTTTGTAAGCTACGTAAGCTTTAACTATGTTTGCTAAAGCTCACATCGTCAAAGCTAACTTAGTTAGGCTTGTGTAGTAACGTTGATTATGTAGCTAGCAGAGCTATGTTAGCTCTAGCTAAAGCTTACAAAGCTAATGCGAGTCGTCTGTGCAATTACTTCTTAACAGATGTATTCATAATTGATGCCGTGTTCTTTTTACCTCGGATGTCATATATCAGAGCTGAGGAAGACGTAACACCTGAGCTAAATGCGCTCCATTTGCTACAACTACATAACTCGGGGAACTGAAGTCGCTCCGACTTTCCAAGTCAGAATGACGACGTCAACTTGAATTTCCAGGTTTCAAGGTTGAATGGACTGCACTGTTAATCCCGAATTGGACCTCTGACCTTTTTTCTGTGATATTTATGAGATGTTGCTTGGTCTTTTATGTTTTCAATGTGACTATCTCATGAATGTAACTGCCAGACTTTGTTTATGGATAAAGTTGTATTTAAAAAAAATCTAAAACTGGAAATATGTTACCCTTGCAAAGTACTGCACTTCCTTTCTGAAACATACCGTCTCACAGATGAATGGTTTGTTAAGGTAGCTGTCACGGTCTGCAGCCAGATCCTTCTGTATTCACCAAGAACATGGTACATGAATTATTTGGCCGGTTACATTTAGTAAAGTTCCTCCATTTATTTCTAACCTAAAACACAAAGCATTTCAATTACCAACCCTACACATGGAATCAGAGAAAATATAGAAAACTCCAGGTAAATTCTTATCAAAGTGCAGGCTGTTGAAACATTTTCTGAATCTGCTCATGTCACTAACAACATAGCTAGCCGACTTTTGCTTCATGCCGGTACCAGCGTCGATGCTCGCGTCAATCTTGTGGGCGTGTTCTAAAATTGGCTGTAAAAAAAAACTTCCGCGCGAGTGAGAGAGTGAAAAGAACCTTGGCAACCGACGCGCCAACAAGCCGCCCAACAGTCCTCACTGCCAGAGGACAGAAGAGAGCTCTGAATAACCACAGTTATCAATAGATATCCTCACACAAGAGGGTTTGACCGTTGAACGAGGGATTGCTGCTGCTCCCAGCACAGCTGTAATCTTACAGTGGATTAAATTTAAGGCAAAGAAGAAGAGAAAAGCATCAGTGCAGTTAGAGAAGAAGACTGGAGAGAGACTGTTGCTGCTGCTCAGATTCAAACACCCAGATATTTAGTCTTACGGGTGAGTGTTGGTTTTCATTACTGTAGTGATGGTGTGCTTTTCCTTCCCTCCCACCCTCTGTGTGTTTCAACTCTAAAAATATGAATGTGACTTGGGAGACATGCATGTAGGGTCGGATGGTTCACTTTCACAGAGCTTGTTTTAGATGCAGCTCAGAGGAGTGAGGATCAACTCTTTTTGTTTAAGCTGGCTCCAGTGTGGGTTTTGTAAAGGATAGAGTGACAGTAGAACAAGGACGAGACAGGGACGACACCTTTGGTAAATAGTGTAAATATAACAAATTTAAGTAGCTGGAGGTGATCATGTGCAACTTTCTACAGCTTCTGATCCCTTAATTTATTTAACTCTACTTTTACCAGAAATATTCCCATAAAGATACAATTTTTAATCATAATGACATCCTGATCTAGACAGCTGCATACAAAAGCTATCATTAGAAAACAAATATGCTAGTCTATGACAGGCAGAAATAACATTAAGCAATAAATTAGCAGCATTCACCAACAAAATATCAATTCAGTAGTTCAGTAACCCTTAATCTGTTGGTTAGCGTATGTTAAAGTTTCACCAAAGACAGAACATGTTTTGGTGATGATGTACTGTTTTCCTAAAATCCCTGTGAACCACCAAAATTAAATGTTAAAAATTATATCAATGTGTCATAGTTAACACATGACACAAGTGATCAAAATACAATGAGCAATGCCATACAAGGCTGTGTTAATTAAGCACAGTGATATTGTTGTCTGTGCACCTGTCACACAAGTCCTTTCTTTGGGCGTCTTTATTTAGACTGTCCAGTCTGATGATTTTGATTTTACCACAGATTACACCTGATAGTCTGGTCTCCTGTGTTAAATCGAGCATCATGATGTAAGTGTCTATCTTAGTCCCATCTTTTAGCCAATTCATGTGCAAGAGTGAGTTCTAAATAAAGAAAGTCCACACAGTTTTTCCTGTAGTCTTGTGTAGATATACAAATCGAATGATCACAAAGGCAGCGACATGGGTCTGGACAGCTCGCTGTAGCTTCTGGATCAATCAACCCTGCCCGCTCTTTGTGACAACTAGCCACGCTGATGGTTTTGACCCCATCCTTTAACAAAAGAAGTGAGCTGGTGTTAGAGTGTTTGTACTGACAGGTAAATAAATAAACAGCAGCTTGTTATTCCAGAAACATTCACTCTGCTACTAGCTGGAGGCAATTCTTGGTTCCTCCTGCAAAATTTGCATTGTGATGACCTCTGAGTTACTGTCAAAAGGCAGATATCTATTTAAAAAACTCATAAGAGATGTATACGTTATAACATCTGTGCAGCTTTTTTGCTGCAGAGATGTTTTTCCCTATACATCATGCAATCATTCAGGTGGGGTTTTTGTTTTAGAATAGTTTATAAAATCTAATATTTTTTGCACTGAAACATAGCCAATACAGTGTGCAGGATTTTGCTTACAGTTTTTTGACAAATTAATTAGCATTTGCTCTCATTCACATATCACATTTAGTCTAAAGCCTAGCTGGTTTATGTTTTTCTACAGATGATAAATAAATTTGAATTTTTTTATCACTTCCTCTTGAATTCCTGGACGAAGTTATAAAATGTACAAACACATGCTTTGTGAATTTTTAATCAGCTATATTGCCGTTATAAAAAAATCAACTGTATGATGAGGCTATAATTTAGAGGGAGGAGTACAATGCTGATGCGTACCAGAGGTGAAGCAGAGTTTCTCATTATCAGGCCAAGAGAAAAGAGAGCCTCTCTGAGCCAGTGACCCCATTAGGCACAGGCCATCCAATGATGTTTAAAAAGCTCTCGGGGTGTGTTGGGACTCCCAGGCCCCGGGCCCATCATGATCCCCCCTTGGTTTCAGACCGCGCCCGTCCGGAAGCAGGCTATTCTCGTCCCCACATTGTGCTGCCGAGCTATTCTGACGCCGTCCATTGTGTCCCAGTGCTTTCCATGACTCTCAGCGGTTTCAGTGGGTCTACCCCTTAAACCCCTCCATTATGGACTGTGCTTGCATTGCCATATTTGCTGCGTCGGCTTTTGCATTCAGTCATCCTCCCTACCCCCTTCACACCACCCACTAACTTTTGACTTTTCAGTTAAATGTTACTTCCCTTGCACTGAATGTGAGTGGGTGAAGTTAAAAGCCAAGTTCAGACCCAGCCTGAAAAGACTCTGTTTAACATTGTTTCATTTTGTTGCTGCTCTTGAATCTTGAGATCATTCATTGCTTCACTTGGTTTTGCATAAGCTTGTTTCAAAAATGCTAAAAAAGAGAGGTTACCATTAAAAAACTTGTTGCAACACACTTCCAGAGAAAAAAAAATGCATATTCGACACTTTACTTTCTAGTCATTCGTTAAACAGAACTTCCTCCATTTTGGAGCAAAGGAAGCAGATTTTCAGTGTGGGTGTGAAAAAACCTGTTGCAATAGTAAATGTGTTTTTTTTTTTCCTTTCCGATTTTGCAGAAGAAGTTCCTCATGGGCAAAGGATGAATTTCTTGCTGCAAGGAGCCTACAAACAATTAAGTGGTTCATCTGCAGTTATGGACGTTCCCCAGCAGATACATTGATTACCATCTTTGCCTCCTGCTGAATGTGGAAAGCCTAGGATGGATGACCCACCAAGTGCTGCTCTGAGGCATTGGAAAAACACCCCAAACTACCACCACCTCAACAATCTCACCTCATCCTCTGTACAAATCCCCTGCTTTGTCATTATCTCCAATCAGACAGAGACCACTGCCACCGGGTGACAAGATTCCAGGATGGTTATGAACTTCCGGCGGATCCGAAGAGGCCAGTGTGTGCAGCTGATGACCACCTGCCTGGTGCTATCAGTTGTGATGGTTTGCTGGGAGCAGCTGGACAACAGTGTTGTCAGCCATGTCAAGTCCTACTCCTATCGCTACCTGGTCAACCGCTACACCTACATTAACAAGAGCCTCACCATTCCACGCGAGCAGGCCAGGAGCTTCAGCAACTTCCAGTACCTGCTGGACCATCCAAACAAGTGCGTGGGTAAGGACGTCCTACTCCTCCTCTTTGTGAAAACATCACCTGAGAACATCGAAAGGCGTAACGCTATAAGGTCCACCTGGGGTAATGAGACCTACATCCGAACCACCCTGGGAGTGACAGTCAAGGTGGTATTCGCCTTAGGAGCACCTCGGACCAAGAAGGACGAGCCCTCGTGGAGCAAGAGAAGCGGTGTTGGTTTTCAGGAGCTGCTTATCCACGAGGACCGTCTTTATGGTGATTTGATCCAGCAAGACTTTCTAGACTCCTTCCACAACCTCACTCTGAAACTTATCATGCAGTTCCATTGGATGCATAGTCGCTGCGCACACGCTCGCTTCCTCATGACTGCAGATGACGACATCTTTGTGCACATGCCCAACTTGGTGAGCTACTTGCAGGACATGAGCGGCAAGGGCGTCACAGACTTCTGGATCGGTAGAGTGCATCGGGGCGCGCCACCGATCCGCAGCAAAGACAGCAAGTATTATGTGCCCTTTGAGATGTACCAGTGGATCTCATACCCAGATTACACAGCTGGGGCTGGGTATGTCGTCTCCAGTGACGTGGCAGATAGAATTTATCATGCCACGCTGACCCTGAATGCTTCTCTTTACATAGATGATGTGTTCATGGGCATCTGCGCTAACGCCATTGGTGTGTCCCCACAGGAGCATGTCTATTTCTCAGGTGAAGGAAAAGCACCATACCATCTATGCATATACAACCAGATGATGACCTCACATGGTCATGTAGAAGACATATATGACCTGTGGAAGGCAGCGACGGACCCGCAGGTGAAACAGAGGACGTCTGGACTCATAGGAAGGCTATACTGCACAGCTGTGAAAGTGTCACTCCTGTGTAAACCTTACTTTTTCAACACATACCCTTGCAAAGCTGCCTTTTTGTAGTATTACTTCAGGGTTGTGTGTGACAGAGAGAGGGAGTGCGTCATTGGTCATGTAGAAAGGAGGATGACCATTGCATTATTACCTCAGTCCTACCAGTCGGACACCCACGTGAAAATGCGGAAGTGTGTGTGATCCGTGTTTCAAAAGACCAGAGGATTTATGTTTGTGTGATCATCATGTCAGAGATGCTGAATCTAAGTGGTTTAATAATGTAACACTGGATCTGCATGACAGAATAATGTGTTAAAGTTTGGCTCTTAAAAGATGCTATTTTCACTCCTTTCTTAGTCAAAAAAAATATTTGAGAGATGAAGTTCTTTACTGTCCATCACAGGTGGTTAATAAAGAGATCCTTTATCTGCTGTAATACATGAACAAATGGCCAAAACTCTGTTTAAATAGAACCATTATTTTTCTAGAAACATTTTGCTATCTCAAAAGTCAAATGAATACAGTTTTTTTTGTTGGTTTTTAAAATCAGGCCTAGAAATTCTGCATTTTTTAAATAGTGGTGCAGACTTAAAGTAATACATTTGGGTGTTGATGCTGTGTGTGTCAATACAAAAAAATGAATAAAAAATCACACAGTTGGTCAGTGATGTGTCTGAGCTAAAACTGTACCCATGTCATGAAGTGTGAAATTCCTCACAGTGATGTAATGTTCATGTGAAACCACTGCTCAAACAGTTTCTGTGCTGAAAATACCTATGAAGTCATGATGAGCAACAAATCATGGGTTCAAAAATTGTTTGTGTTAGATCCTTTTTGTAATAAAATTTGTGAAAAGTGTTTTATAAGAAATAAAATCACCACAGTGAAAAATGTTATATGTGTTTGCTTGTTTTAGTTATCGGTATGAAGGATGCACAATTTTTTTTAGCATATCAGTATCAATAGATAATAGCCTAAAACATTAGATGGCAGAACAACATGTCTGCCGTATTGGCTATATATATCATAAAGTATATTGCCCTGAAAATACTGGTGTTATTTACAATAAAAAGGTGTGACTATATCAGTAATGATATCTGTGTTGGCTAAAATGAGTTTGGAAATATTGTCATACTGGATATTATCAAAATTCCAACATCATGCATCCCTAATCAGTATGTCAATTTTTGTCAACAAACTATCAACCTGGAAACAATGGAAAAATGTAAGATTTCCCAGTTTGATGTATAGATAATCACATTTTGTCAAAAAAGTAAGATGGTAACAGATAAAAATCATTTATTATCAGGAAATACCTTGCTAAGCTTACATTAGTTAGCGCTAAGAAAATGGAGGAAACAGCTGTCTTAGCTCTATCAAAAGCAAGAAATGAAAAACTGAACCACTACTTCCAATGTTCATAAATAAAAGAATATCAATATATATATGATTATATATTTGTTAAATTTATCATTACTATGTCTTAACACAGCAAGTCAGTTAAAAGTTATGCCTACTGTGTGCTACATGTTAGCTTCAGTAAAGCCATTGCCACTAAGGCCCTTGCTAACAAGCGTTTTAGCGGTCTGACTGACAAGTCGGTAACGGAAGATGTGAACATTTCTTGCAATATTTAGAACTGATAGTGGCCGTACATATTGGCATATCATCCATCACTCTGAAAATATTGCTCTGAAAATACTGTTTTATAAGAACTACATCAGAGGCACCAAAATGTTACAGAACATTGAATAAACAATGCCCTAAATTTGGAGGGAAACAACTCTCCAACTGAGGGATTTTTTTTTTCCTTTCTGTTTTTTTTTTTTTTTTTTTGGGGGGGGGGGGTTAAATTTACCAAACAATCCCACAATAAAACTTAAAATTGGCAAAACCAGAAGCAAGCCAAGTTGTCACTCAGTCCAAGTTGACATATATACAGTATTACATGAGTTTAATTAATTGTCGAAATGAATGTCGAACCAATAGCTAAAACAGGAGTAATGTATAGATACATTCTGGCAAATCGTATGATGGTAATGATTAGTTAGCTTTAAGACAACAGGGGAAACAGCCAGCTTCGCTATATCTACCAAAATTAATGAAATTAAGAAATAAGTCCACTTCCAGTGCTTATACATTTTAAAAATTATATGTAGCTTGTTAAGTTTATAAATGATAACACAGTCTTTAGTTGGGTTATGTAAGCACACCGTGAGCTGCATGTTAGCTTCAGTAAAGCCTAGTACCATTTAAGACCATGCTAACTAGCAATTTTAGCCATCTAATTGCCAAGTAAGGCAACAAAGAATAGAGTACAGGTATAAATTCTCAACATGGCAATTAAGGAACAGGTTCTATGTTAATGCACAACAATCTGTTTTTCTGCTTTTATGCTACTGCCTGATGGTTAGCTTAGCTAAATGGAGGAAATGGAGGGAAACTGCTCTCCTTGCTCCAACTGTTGTACAGATAGAAACACTGTGCTGAAGAACAGGGTTTTCTGATATCATCATATGTTGAACATTTTAATGGTGTAAAGAATTATAGCTGACATTAAAATTTATGTTTTCTCAGTGTAGTATGTGGGACTGTTGAAAATAGCAGAAGTATGTGTTTTTATCAACCATGTCAATGTTGACACATGGCTTTAAGTCCTGCCACCACCTCCAAACAGACACCTCACTGACTGCTGACTGTTGTGTTTGGTGCACTCACTAATAAGTAGTAACCAACTTCAAAAGACAATTCAACCTTTTGACTTTTCCACCGAGTGTCATTCTCATTAAGCCTAATATTACAATGGGCATCATAAAAAGCACTTGTCCAAACTGTCATTATACTGAAAAATTAAGTTATAATTGAAAGAGTGTTAGGCAGGCTAAAGTGTATGTTTCTTGAGTTCCTAATGTGCTAAAAGTGATCATTTTATGTTTTTTGTCAATAGTGCCTGCCAGTTAGCTTAGGTCAACTAAAAACAGAAATGGCTTTCTTTGCTCCAGCTGTCAAACTGATAAAAATAAAGTGCCAAAAAAGGCCATCGGATATAAATACTATAAAGATCCTAAGAAATAGAGGACATTTGAAGTGGAATGTGCTTTATACAACCTATGGGACTTAGCTTAGCTTCTATGTTGGATCTCCAGTTGTCTTCTTCACACGAAAAGCTAGCTAACTATTTTGCTTGCAAATAATAGTGTATTAATGAGTATCATACAAAAGTGCTTACCCAAAATGGCTTTCAGAATGAAAAATGTGTTATATTTAATTAGAAGATATGTATAGTTTGGATAAAGTAGACATACAATGGAAAAATACAGGGGTTAAAAAAGAGTTTGCAGCAGTTTCTCCTAGCACACAAGCGGCACACTGTCACACTTTTTTTTCACAGGATTTTGCACCTTTACCGCATTCAGAGTAGGCAGGAAGCATTCAAGCAGTTAGCACCAATGAAGAGATGAGTATTGAAACTGTTTGCAGAAGACAAGAGCAACTACACAAATCAGCCTGAAGCCTACACCTGTTTGCCTTTTCTCTCCATAGCAACAGTTTGCTAAGCAGAGCAGGTGAGGGGGCTTCACAGGCTTCATTAGAATGGAAGTGTAAACATCTTTTGCTTAAGCTCACACACAATCTGCAACTCAAACACATCCATACGTGAAGGTATGAACTTTGCCTGAGTGTGTGTACTGGAATGTTTCTCACTATGATTTTCATTCAGGCCTTTTCCATCTGACATCTGATACGCAGAGCCAAAAATACCCTTCGGCATCGGGCATCAGTGTCCAAAGTGCGTCTGATCCACGGAGGCATCTGCCACCAACATAACAGTGATAATCAAGGCTGTTCCAGTGCTCTGCGGATGTGAAATAAATGTTATAACCCTTACAGACAAACTACACTAACAAATAAATATGAGCTGGGAGGGCCAGATGTGAAAAATGGCTGAAGAAGCAGCAAAGTCTGACACTTTGATGACAATTTTTTTGCCTTTAAAGGGTTAAGTGCTATCAGAACTATTGGTTTCTTGCAGTGAATTTTCTGAATATTTCCTGCTGCGTTCACATATCAGCGCATTCAAAATTTACAAGGTATCTGGCTGGGTAAATCTGGGATGAAACAGTCATCTGCCTTTACAAATGCAGCTCACCATCAAAATTTCAGCAAGTTTTAAACTTCTGGATAAAAGTTTAATTTGCATGTGACTAGCCAATCAAAGTGACTCGATGAGGAGAATATTTGGGTTGATGGCAACTCAAGTTTCAAACAAGCTTACTCATCTTGCTTCTATGGCTGTGTCCAAAACCCAATACTACATTACTACTACATAATCAAACATATATACTTCATATTAAGCTAACTGTTAGCATGCTGTTCCACCAAACTTAAAAGCCTGTCATCTCTACTTCAAGGAACTTAAAATTTCAGATCCATGGAGAGGGCTCTGGGATTCTGTGTATCTCAAAATGGAAATAAATGCTAAATCTTTAAGAATAAAATTGGATTAAACTTCCGTTCAGGATTGGGTAAGGGTTATAGTAAGGGTTAGGATACCAAAAGTTAAAAACTTGACCAGCAAACTTGATTACAAAAAGTTTAATTAAGCTGAATAAACAGTCTACTTACGAGGAAAAAAGCTTGTCCTCCATGAAAACATCCTAACAAAGCAAGTGTAGCTTACATAGCTCTCTTAGTGGTGTAAGCTATGTAGACGTAGCTATTTAGTTAACGTAGCTAGAGCTAAGCTCGTGGAGAGGCTACGTAAGCTACATATTTACGTTGTCAAAGTAGCTGAGTTAGCTTTAGCCACATTTGCGAAAGCTTACGTTACTAAAGCTAACCTAGCTACATTAGCTTATGTAGTACTGCTAATTGCCTTGCCAGCGTAGCTATGTTAGATTTAGCTAAAGCTAATGAAGCTCAAGTGAGCCACTTATCATGTAACTACTTCTAAAACAGGTCTATACATAATTAATCTAGGATTAGACATCTGATCTTTTTTTCTGTCTTATTCATGAAATATTGTTTAGTCTGTAATGTTTGCAATTTTTTTTTTTTCCTAAATGATACTGCCAGACTTAGTCTATAATTTTAAAAAAATCTAAAACTGGGTATATGTTGTATTGGCAAATTATGGCACTTCTGTCCAGAGATCTACGGTGTCTTAGATGAATGGTTTGTGAGAGTGGCCAACAGAGGTCATCAGTCTGCACCCAGACCCTTTTAGGTCCATGAGTTATTGCTAAGCTAGTAACAAAGAAATGGGACTAGAATTCAACAATGAACTTTTGTTCATTTTCAGGTATTTTTAAGTGACAGTTGGCACAATGTGGCCATGCAGGCAACGTTCAACCAGCACCGCCAAACCCAGACTGGCAGAACACGTTCCCACTGCTACGCAGTCCAGTTTCAGTGTGCTTTACACCACTCCTTCTGATGTTTGGCACTGGACTTGGTGATGTTTTTGTACTTACATTGATGCCGGTGGAAGTTCAGAACTCTCTAGCAGTGGAATCAGCAAAACATTGCCAACACTTACCCACCTTGCGCCTTAGCAGTTATTGACCCCGTTCTGGGACTGTACGTGTTCTTCAGCATCTCTTAGATGAGTTGGTGTTGTTCCTAAACACTTCCACTTTCTAATGAAATCTTTCACAGTTGACTGTGGAATATTCAGCATGGTAAATTTCACTAACTTTCTTATTGCAAAGGTGGCATCTATCACAGTGCCACGTTTGAAGTCACTGAGCTCTTCAGAGCGAGCCATTTTGTTTAACAAATGTAAACTACATGGCTAGGTGCTTAATTTTATACACCTGCAGTAACAGGCCTGATTGAAACACCTAAATTCAAGAATTAACCTTTGCATTGGTTTACTATCTCCTCATGAATGTTTTACAGTTTGAAAGACCTTTACGTGACTTATCTCTTCACTTTCTTATCAGATGATGAACTTCTTGGTTTGCTGACTCGTTTTTGAAGCTGTAAAATTTCTGCAATAAAAGGCATCTACAGGCATCTACAAAGACTGAAGATGATGATGAAAGTTAGTCTGTTAACATTGCATCTTAAATCGTAATGCATGTAGTAGAGATTATGGCAACTGCTATGTTTAAATCAACCCGATGCGGAGAACAATCCAAGTGATTTAAAGATCCTGACAGTATAGTGTTTCTCAGTGCCTCTATTAACACGTATTACCTGGTAAATATGTCAGTGTCAGTTTAAGGTCAGGAGAAGGTCTCCCTCCCCTCCTTTCACCTCGCTGTGGGTGCTCTATATGTTTATTTAGGGCACCTCGTCCTGAAATGTGATGTTGCCTGGATTAGCTGTTCCCCAAACAGCTGCTCTGTTTCCATGGCAATGCATAAGGAAGAATAATTTGCACAAAGGTCCAAGACAAACCTGTAAAACACTATCAAGTGCTGAAATGACGTCTTTAGGCATTAAGAAGGTAAATTCAGCAGGCATTTTCATTTAACATAAGAGCTGATTTAGAGCCATAAATGAGTTTATTTTCAGACTGCAGTGATTATTAATGAGGAGTCAGCTGCTCACTTCAGCCATCAGAGCAGCAAAGCTTATCTTTAGTCTCTTTCTGACAGTTGGCTTAGCAAAATAATTGCTGATGTTGACGTGCTAAGTACAAATAGAGAGTGTGCAAGTTAATAAACAAGCTACCTTCAGGATTTCACTGCTTAAAAGTGGGAGCCTTTTTAGAACAACAAGACCTGACTCTTTTCTTCAGCAATGGACAAGATTAGAGCTTTTATCAATGTGCAGAAGTCTCTGTTTTTTCCGGTTGCAGAGAATAGGTTTGCATAATTTTCTGTTTGTTATTGTTACTTGTACATGTGTTACAAAATTGCATTTGCTCAATCAGGAATGGTGTTTACACAATATATCCTGTAAGGAGCAAAAGTTTACATGAAATAAGATGATGGTGAGAGACTTTGAGCGGAAAGCTGCTTTACATGATAATAGTAATGCTCTACAAAAATACAGAAGACGACACAACACAAAGACAAACACTAAGTTGAGTGTTTAGAGAAGGAGGGTTAGGAGACACTGTCGGCTGTGGTGAACAGGTTGCACTTGAGGATTTTTTTAAACATGTCCAAAGAAGGAGCATTGCACGTATTTTCAGGGAGAACGTTCCAGAAAGTGGGGGCTGAGGCTGTGTCTCATGGATTCTGGTGTTGGGGAAAGTGAGAAGGCCAGTGTCTGAGGGCCAGAGGCTGCATATATAGGTGCAGGAGGTCAGAGAGGTACTCAGGGGCAAGGGCATGAAGGGATTTGCAAGTAAGAAGGAGGATTTTGTACTTGTCAGTATAGGTGGATGAGGGTAGGGGTGAAGTGCTGCCAGGGCCTAGTGTGGGTGAGCAGCCTGGCTGTAAAGTTTTGGACATACTGGGGCCTGTGGGTACCCCAGACAGGAATCACCAAGTCTGAGAGTGATGGTCTGAGTCTGGAGATATTTTGTAGGCGGAAAGGGGGCGGGAAGGGGGGTTGACACAACCCCTGTTGTGCTCTGGATGTCTGTATTTTTCCAGGGGCATGGGAAAAAAATATGTTCACACACTTTTTCACACAGCTTTTCCAAACATCTCAGTTTGTTTTGGATGATTACATTATCTTACTTTGCACATAGAAACAACATTTTTCACAAATAACAAAAACCAACAAGACACTAGTGAGTGACTTGGCCAAGTCAGAAATTGTAGTCTCAAAGAAGACAATCACTAGAGCCCTGCACAGAATGGACTGTGAGGTTGTAGACCAAGAAAGCTCCACTTCTGCAGAAGAAATGACAAAAATAGAGCTTTTATACTAGTTGTAAGGTATCATAATTCATGCTGTTGTCATTTTTAGTGGTTTAAAGAAAACTTTTAGAGAAACAACAAAGGCAATGTCCTGCGTGTGGGCCTCCTGTTTTATCACAAAAGTTCCATACAGCTATTTTAATCATTACTTCTTGGTTTGGATGAATAGTGGCTTGGTTAAAAAGTGATTTACATAACTGCTGTATGGAAAAAAATTCTGACTGGGTGTAGTATGACACACATGCACACAAACACTTTGCATGGACTGAATGCTCTGTTGAAGCACATAGATTTTCTTTATAACATTAGTAAGAAGGCAGTAAAACACAAGTTTAACAATAAAATTAAAGTATAATGCTATGAGTGCCTGCTGAAAGTATTTGCCTAAACCTGCAACAAAGAACACTTCATGCATAAGGTGTAACTCATACTTCAAGGGAGAAGATGAACTGAAAATCAAAATAGGAAGTAGAGACCCCAGTACACACAAACAGACAAAAATGTTGTGAAACAGTTTTCATTTAGCAGTCGGCACCTGTAAGTCAGTGGTCTGGGGTTTTTCTTCCTTTTTTGTTTAACCAAATAAAATATTTCCTGTTTTATTTCTGGTAAATTCTTTTCTTTTTTTACAGACATGAACTTCATTAGTAGTAGTTGCTGCATTTTTTTGGCCCTGCAGAATTCTTGACCAGGCTCTAAACCAGTGGTCAGCATATTGTTCAGTTTTAAAAGCTTCCATGCTGGTGATAGCTGAGGCTGAAGGCATTATGTTCTCAAGCTCTGTGAACACAATATTTCAAAAACCCTTTAAGGCTTTTTCTTCAAAGTCTGCAGAATTATACACTCTGACTTAAGGGTGGACTGATTAGATTTGAAGGTCTGGGCGTGAGGCGTGGCTTGAGTTTCAGTTTATTTGAATTTACATTTAAAGACGCAGAGAACCTACAGAACTGAGGTCTCACCTTTTTTCTGGCTATTGGCCAAAATAGTCAGGAAAATGATCAAAAGAGAGTCATACTTATCCTGTTGTAGCAAATATGTATGCCCATATTGGTCAAATATGTTTGAAATTCTGTTTCTTGACTGTTGAGAGCAAAAATTGCCTTTTTGGCTGCAAGAAAACAACATTTTAAAATGTAAAAAAGGTTTTAAAACAGAGTTTCAAAATGAGATGTGCTTACCATCTTATTTTAAACACAGCATTTATGACATCTTATTTTGAAACACCAGAATTAAAACCAAGGTTTTTTATGCACTTTTTGCACAAAAAAGCAACTATCCTAGAATTTTGCAAACAAAAAGCATTTGAAAAGTGGCAAATTTTGAAATTCTCAGCTTTGATGAAGGCCACAAGCTAGAATACGTCTGTCCGTTAAAGTTTTCCTCTTAACTTCTATTTGTGAAGCTTTTTGTTTCCTCACCAGTAAAATTTGTCACAGGGTCACAGTGTTATGCTGATGTCTCTGGTGATAAATGTTGCAACCTTTGGAACTGAATAAAAAAATATGTAAATGTTGTTTGGTTCCTTTTGTGGTGCCATGAAAACATGCAAAATGCATAAATCCAAGATGGCGGTGTCTGTGGAGGGGACCCTCCCTATCTCTAAATAAATGGCCTATTCTGAGTTGGTTTTTTTTATGTATTCAGATGAATAAACACAAATTAAGAAAGACCTCCTTATAAGTATTATGCTTCAAGTTTTTTCCGCTCAATGCTGCAAGGCTGAAAATTACACACTGCACCATTAACCTAGTTTTGCATATTTTAACCTTTTTTTGCAGCTTATAACCCCCTTTGACCACTTTTTAACTGCTTTTCACCATTTCTAAAGCCAGTTTTTGCCACTGTAAGCTGCTTTTTTTGCCTTCATTCTATTTACTAATTTTTCCCTTATTTCACAGCCTTGCACTCTACTCTGTGGCATCCTGAGGTTAGGGGCACATTATGGCTTTGCTATGAAGTCTGACATTACTTTCCCAATGGCCTATTTCAGTTTGCCCATCCACATTAACGTTACAAATAAAAAGATAACACTGTCCCAACGAAATGGGCTTACATTTTGAAAATGTTTCATTGTACAAAGGCATAAACACATAAAATTCATTTTTGTGTTGCTTTGATAACAATGGTTATTCAGGGTAAATACTGAATATGGTTATCACATATCAAAGCTGGGGTAACATTCAGTGAGAATCATGTGGAATCAACTCTACTGTCCCTCCCTTCCTGTTCTTTTCTGTCTTTGAGCTCCATAGCTCCGCCCCTCTTCTCACATACCTCCTGGCGAATGTGCACATCCGCTGAATCGCATACTGACGGTGGCAAAGCTCTCGTGGAGTGATTTCGCTCTGCTTTTCCACTGAAATCAATGGCCGAATTACAGGTTAGAAAACACTTCGTCTCAGCATGAACAAATTCTACATAGGACAGAGCACCGCTGGTAACTCCGCCATTATATCAACTTCTCACTGAGCTAAGCTGCAAGTGCACCTACTGCAGCGGCCAATAGGAACTCTCCTTCCATCCTTAGCCGTGATTGGCTGCAAGTACTAACCTCCTCATTGGCTGGAGCATCATCCCTTGCTGGTTTTCCTCAAGTGAGAGTGCAGCACGGAAGGAGGAGGCGTTGCAGAAGTGTGTTAGATGGCTTCAATAACAAGACCCTGAGGGGTTGTGTCGTTTTTGTGGGCATACGATACTAAAACTAAATCGCTTACTACAGCTTTAACTTTACAGTTGTCCATGGTTTCCCTGACTGCCATGGTCCCTCCCTTTGGCCGGTCCCCAGAAAGCATTCCCTTTATTCCCTTATGGATGGCCTTGCTTTTGAGAAACTCCCTTCGTTTGTACAAAATGCTTTTATTCTGAATAGTTCCTAGCATGGTATCAGGGCGGTTTATTAAGGTAAAACTTGTGAAGAATAACAGGTCTTTGACAGCTGTGAGAGTGTGTGCCAGAGGGGGTGTGAGCTGCAGCTGCAAGCAGCAAAACACACCAGCCCTGTGAAATGGTTGAAAAATTACCACAACGCCCACAACCACAGAAGCCAACCCAGCCCTTCCCCTTGATCTTCAACTGTACTTTCACTATCAACAGTTGATACCTTAGAGACAAGAACAGCCATGTGGTAGCTTTAGTTTTCAAGATTGATGATTATGGCTTACAGATAATGGAAACCCGAAATTCAGTGTCTCAGAAAATTAGAATACGGTGAAAAAGTTCAATATTGGAAAGTCATGGTGTCACACCCTAATCAGCTAATTAACTCAAAACACCTGCAAAGGTTTCCTGAGCCTTTAAATGGTCTCTCAGTCTGGGTCAGTAGGCTACACAATCATGGGGGGGACTGCAGACTTGACAGATGTCCAGAAGACAGTCATTGACACCCTCCACAAGGAGGGTAAGCCACAAAAGGTCATTGCTAAAGAAGCTGGTTGTTCACAGAGTGCCGTATCCAAGCATATACATAGAAAGTTGAGTGGAAGGAAAAAGTGCACCAGCATGAGGGATGACCGCAGCCTTGAGTGGATTGTCAAGCAAAATCCATTCAAGAATTTGGGGGAACCTCACAAGGAGTGGGCTGTGGCTGGAGCCAGTCCATTAAGAGCCACTATGCACAGACCAATCCTAGACATGGGCTAAAAATGTGGCATTCCTTGTGTCAAGCCACTCCTGAACCAGAGACGTCAGAAGCGTCTTACCTAGGCTGTGGAGAAAAAGAACTGGACTGTTGCTCAGTGGTCAAAAATCCTCTTTTCAGATGAAAGTAAATTTTGCATGTCATTTGGAAATCAAGGTCCCAGAGTCTGGAGGAAGAGTGGAGAGGCACAGAGTCCACATTGCTTGAAGTCCAGTGTGAAGTTTCCACAGTCAGTGATGATTTGGGCTGCCATGGCATCTGCTGATGTTGGTCCACTGGCAACACAGCCATCTACCAGGACATTTTAGAGACCTTCATGCTTCCTTCTGCTGACAAGCTTTATGGAGATGCTGATTTCATTTTCCAGCAGGACTTGGCAACTGCCCACACTGCCAGAGGTACCAAAAGCTGTTTCAATGACCATGGTGTTACTGTGTTTGACTGGCCAGCAAACTGGCCTGACCTGAACCCCATAGAGAATCTACGGGGTTCAGGGTATTGTCAAGAGGAAGATGAGAGACACCAGACCCAACAATGCAGATGAACTGAAGGCCGCTATCAAAGCAACCTGGGCTTCCATTACACCTGAGCAGTGCCACAGGCTGATCGCCTCCATGCCACGCTGCATTGATGTAGTAATTCATACAAAAGGAGGCCCGCTCAAGTACTGAGTGCATAGAAATAAGCATACTTTTCAGAAGCCTGACATTTCTGTTTAAATATCCTTTTTTAATTGATCTTATGTAATATCCTAATTTCCTGAGACACATAATTTTTGATTTCATTATATGTAAGCCATAGTCATCAACATTTCAAGAAATGAAGGCTTAAAATATTTCACTCTGTGTAATGAGTCTATATGTGGGTTTCGCTTTCTGAAATGAGTGACAAAAAATCTTGAACTTTTTCATGATATTCTAATTTTCTGAGATGTACCTGTACTGTTTATCAGAACCGGTAAGGACAACCAAAGAACCATTCTCTCCTTATGTCCCAATGAGGATAAAGTGTTCTGTAGTCCATGAGACATTACTGAACAGTAAAATCCAGATCTGAATATAAAGTATCAAAATATACACAATTTTACTTTTAGGCCATACTTGAGATGTTAATTGAAATAACCTTCAGAACTGAAACAACGAAGTTCATGAATTTCAGGATGTTCATTTCTATGCTACTGACAGTTCCCCAGAGTGTGAATCAGAACCAGTTTTACAATGCTCTTGCATTTATTGGACACTAGATGGTGCTGCCTACTTGCGTTTTGAGTGCTTCTACCTGTGGCAACAAAGGGGTGTACAACAGTTAACCTTCGTGGTGTTAAATATCAACTTCTTTCACGTTGCCTCTTTGAAGAAGCAGCTTCCAAAAAAAAAAGTCAACCCTTGGCTTAACTAACATGTCACATTTAAGTATAGACTTGGACATGCATACTTTATAACAGGCTGCACACCAAGTTTACTTACAGCAATGTCAGTTTATTAAGACATTCATACAATTCTGGGGAGGAGGAAATCTGAAAGTAGTCAAGGGGGAGGAAATAGCAATATACTCTGGTAAGGTTAAAACCACGTCAGCAAAATATGGTCAACCAGTGAGGAATTCTGATAGAGCAAGTGGGATAAAAAAGAAAAACTATGGTACAGTTAAATTAAAACATTCACAAAATATAACAAAAAGCAAGTGAATCTACAGTATAACATGACAAGTGCCTCTATTAAGCAGGCCCACAATACATCGCACATATGTTAGCATAACATAATTTGCAGACTTTATACAGCACTTATACCTTTTAGTCCACAAGTAAGTTACTAAATGGTGGAGAACATCGAATACACACATCTTAATTGAACATGGAAAAAAATACCTGATAAGGACCTTTATGTTTACAGACCCCATGGCTTTGTAGCTCCAACCAGCCGGCTGTTGAGGTTAGAATCTACAACTGTCCGAGAGGGACCACCATAGAAGTCACCTCGCTTTTAACACATACCAAAATTCTGATCCAAGGTTTAGCATTTAGAAGTTTTTTCTCCCCCTCGAATAATATTAAGCACAATGCAAGTGGACGATCGCTATCACTGCGTTTAAAATAAAAAAGAATTCTCAGGGTTCAAATCAGGTCGGCCACATTCATAGGCATCTCCTCCACGGTTGTATTGTAAAACGTCTCGATGTCCCGAAGAATCCTCTTGTCCTCCTCAGTGACAAAGTTGATAGCAACTCCTTTTCTGCCAAAACGGCCACCACGGCCGATTCTGCGGATGGAAAAGTGAAGGACTTTAAACTCTGACAGACAGGGCTGGACTCCTGGTGCGAAATGTGATAAAAGGTTACCTGTGAATATAGTTCTCTCGGTTTGTAGGAAGGTCATAGTTAATGACAAGTGAAACCTGCTGGACGTCAATGCCGCGAGCCTGAAAAGAAAAATATGAAAAGGTAATGAAGCCTAAAAGCCTGATACCTGAAACATACAGAGTTAGGTGTTGCCCGTTTATAAGTAACAGATTCCTACAGGAGAAGAACCCATTGTGGAGAACGAGCCCTAATCTCCCAAAAGTATTAACTGCTTGGTCATTTCAGGACTGCTGCAGCTTTTAGAATATTTTGGGTTTCCAAATTACGACTGAAAATTGCACACATTGGTCTTCCCCCTCATACTAACCAAAAGATCTGTAGTGATCAACACTCTGCTTGATCCAGACCTAAACTCCCTCATAATCACGTCACGCTCCTTCTGATCCATATCACCGTGCTGAGAAAAGAGAACACAGGAGTTAGGATAAAGAGTAGAAAAAACAGAATTTATCAAGCACAATGTTGGTTCAGGTTAGCAGGAAGAAGAGAATTTTTTACCAGAGCAGACACGGTGAAGTCCCTAGCGTGCATCTTCTCAGTCAACCAGTCAACTTTTCTCCTTGTGTTGAGGAAAATGACAGCCTGGGTGATTGTCAGTGTCTCGTACAGATCACACAGGGTGTCCAGCTTCCACTCCTGGAGACAAAGTAACAAGAAGTTATGCCAATTTAAAAAAAAGAAAACACTTACACGGCAACTAAATGCCCATCCATTAAAAAAAAGGCAGATTGAATGTAACACAGCGTCTTGAGACCAAGGACATTGGACATTAAGAAAGAGGTCCCTCCGCGCCTCATTTCAGACACTGTGCCTTTGGTCTCCTTCCCTGGTGTACCCATGCTTACATAGCCACATGAGCCAAACCTGCAAGGCTTGGCTCCTGCAGTTTTAGCAGGGTGCTTTGAAGAGAAGGGTCGTTTGATATTCTTAGCTGCTTTGGCATCTTGAGATATTATCTATGATAGGGTAGTGTAGTCAGGGTGAAACTAACCCACCTCTCGTTCCACATTGATGTAGAACTGCTTGATACCCTCAAGGGTAAGCTCTTCTTTCTTCACCAAGATGCGAATGGGATCCCGCATGAACTTCTTGGTCACCTCCAACACCTCTGCTGGCATGGTGGCAGAAAGCAGGACCACCTAACAACAGAAAGCATGCAACATAAGATTTACAAGACCAGGTTTAAAAGAACCCATATGTCCAGACATGTTGATATCAAATTAACATTAATGCCTTTAAACCAATGCTGTGTGAAAAAAAACACTGAAATTTTACAACTGAGTAAAAAGAAATAAAATCCCTTTTACATTACCACTTCTATCAACACACTCCTGGTGGTAATTTCAAATGGCTGCAGTGTTCTTCCTACAGTTTTTAGATTGTACTCACCTTGAACAACATTAGAGTAACTTTTTCCTGCATATCCTCTTTTCTAAACTGCACTTGGGTTTGAAATTAAAAAGGGCCAAGGACAACACTCCATAGTACGGTAGCCTGGAAGTGCAATATAAAAACTTGCAAAGATGGGAACAAATTTTAATTTTCCAAACAGTGTTTCATAATATAAATTAACACTACACAACGCAACTTTACAAATTATGAATCACATTTTTAAAAAGTCTGATACAAAATTACAGAGTCTGATAAACTGACAAAACTTGAAACTTGGGTCACTTCCAGCATTGGTACATTTCCTTTCTGACAGAAACCATTGTTTGAAAATTTGTTTCAGAAGTTGTTTAAGTGTTCTCCAATCTGTGAATATATCTTGGCTCATGTAATCTCATGTTTTACTTGTTTTGTAAAATGTAAACTTAAAATTATCAGTACAGTTTGAATTTCAAATTTGTTTCATTAAATATAAAAACATGTTTCATGTGCTTCTGATTTTTGTATAGGACTTTTTGAATTTGTTTCAATTGTAGTAAAAGTGTTTCGCACTTGGTAATTTCGTATTGATCTTTTGAAAAAATAAACAGGAAAATGTTCATTTGTTTTGTCATTTGTGTTTTGCTGATGCAAATTATTTTAAATGTAAAAATGTTCTGGATAATATAAATTTATGTTATGCTTCAACATTTCTGACTTCATAATTTTGTATTGCACCTCCAGGCCACCGTACCATAAGAACACTTGAGCCTTATGACAGCACTATGACCTGTGCAAGTCCTCCTTAAAACCTTTAATTAAAATCCCTGTTTTAGTGAAGAGGACCACAAAGTACAAGTTACTGTAATGCAGAAAAGACGTGAAAAGCACCTTTGACATCACATCCCAGAATGCATTGCAAAAATTAAAAACAAAGAAAGCAGTTTACATTTTTTCCAATATGTAAAACTCTAGTGTGCTTCTTCATACAACAAATATTGAAGACATTAACATTACCACACTAAAGTCAACATTTAATAAGCAGGGTTCCTTTTCAGATTTTTTTAACTCAGTGGTGTGGCACTAGACCTTGAGACAGAGGCCAATGAACATTAAGAAAGAGGTTCGACCACATCTTATTGTCAGTATAGTGCAACATCCTCTCCTTCCACCGTAACTCCACTAACATTATTGCATGAAACAGACATAGTCTGGATCACACAACTATAGCAGATTTCTGTTGATGCAGAAGGGGTTATATTTCATGTTTAACCTTGTGGTGTGATACTTACTTGAATGTTAGTGCTCAGTTTCTGAAAGATCTCATAGATCTGATCTTTGAATCCTCGACTCAACATTTCGTCAGCTTCATCCAGAACAAACATCTTTATGCATTTTGAGCCTGAACAGAAAAAGCATAAAAACCTTAAATCTTTTCATGTGAGATGAGTCGGGGTGAAGATAAAAATGTTATCCTCCAAGAGGACAAAATACTTACACAGATGTCCTCTGTTGAGCATGTCGTACACACGTCCAGGTGTGCCCACCACTGTGTGAGGAGCCTCAGCATCCAGCTTCTGGATTTCTGTGCGAAGGCTAGTCCCTCCAATGCAGGCATGACAGGCTGCCCCCATGTAGTCACCCAGAGCCAGAATGACTTTCTGGATCTAAAAAGGGAGTAAGGAGAAATAAACATTAGCTCAGAATAGAGCCTATGGCATATTAAGACATCAATAAAATCTTGAAAAACTGTTGGGTGATCAGAGTACAGAAAGAAACTCTCCAGTTTAAGAGTCAGTCCCGAAAGATGGTATGCCATCATATCACCCAGTTTTCCACGAAAAAAATGTTTTTTATACAAAGTCAGTTCTCAAAGAAGCCAGAAGTCAAGCCTTTAAGACCAATGTAGCCATGGACACAGACTACACCAGTTGAAAGAAGATACTTTTGTTTCACAGTTTTAGAATTTGGACAGGTTTAAAGGGAAAAAAAACAAAAAAACAAAAAGGTACCTTAATACTTGAATCAAGTGTCCTCAATGTGCTGTTTAGGTCTTAGACACTGTTGAGGTTATTGTGACCTCAGAACAGCATACCTGCTGAGCCAGCTCTCTGGTGGGAGCCAACACCAGAGCCTGAGTCTCCTTAAGCTCAATGTCCAGCTGCTGCAAGATAGAGATGGCAAACGTGGCCGTCTTGCCAGTGCCTGACTGGGCCTGGGCAATGACATCATAGCCTAATGGCAAGGGGACGATATGAAACAGTCAGAAAGTATTTTTATAAACTTTTGAATTATACTTCAAACAGGTGGAGCTACAATCAGAGATGGAGTACATGCACACAGTGCACAGGCTTGAGCTGCTGATATATCAAGGTAAGAGCATTGAGTGATCAGTTAGAAATATAAATTTCCCCATTATTGGGTAAGTCCCGAAAGATGGTAAAGCATCACTTCACTCAAAAAAACCAATTCAATCATTAGGCAAAATAGTTTTATGTACCTTTAATGCAAGGAATGATAGCCCTTTGCTGAATGGCAGATGGCTTTTCAAAACCATATGCATATATTCCTCTAAGAAGGGTCTCCTTCAGGTTCATATCATCGAAGTTGTCCGTGATCTCACTCCAGTTGCTCTGAAATCAAGAAGGAAAACAGGTCAGTGAGAAAAATGTGTACGGTGAGTAATGGTGGGCCTGTTGATGGGAGTGATGTCAGTTGGTTCTTCAAATAGACAGGGGAAAAACATGACTCCTCAGTCATCTTCAAGCTATGCTTTATTTTGAAAATGTTCTTGCACACAAGTTTGACAGTTGCCGCTTAGGTGCGAGTTGCCCTGAAGTTTCAGACAAATCAGTGATAAAAGAGCATTGCACCCAGCTAGTAGCAGATATCGAGATGAAGAGCGACCTCTCTGATTTGTGGAAGTATTTTGGACACACTACATCAGGGTGTGCTTTCCACCTTTGGTGCCAACCAAATTTGCCGTCTTTTCTGTGCACAACTGCAAAATGACAGTGTAGTACAAGGAAAGCAGATTTTTCATACCTCCACCCAACCCTTCTCTATAAGACAGCTTTATGCTCTTTTAACCTTTTTATATCCCTGTAGTAATAATTGAAAAATATTAGCCTAAATCAATCTCGTTTTAAGAATGCAAGTCCTGCATGCATCATATTTAATTTCACTAAAATCGTGCCATAAATCTATTCATGAACTGTATGCTACACTGGAATGGAAAGTACAAAGAGTTCAACTGGTGCAGAAATAACTACAAGTCCATATGTATAAATGTATTCAGAAGAAAAAAAACTGGATCATGATCATAAAACAGTGCAGGACTTGTACATATTGGTGCTTTAAAAGTAGTGTGCACCATTTAGCGGAACAAACTTTGAAAACTGGACATTACATTTAAAATTTAAAAGTACACCTACCTTAATTAGTGTTTAATCACATGAATAAATAAAATGACTGTATTTTTAATCAACTTCAAGGCCTTTTCTGCATGGCCTCCGACATCTTGGATTACTGCATGTTTCAACAGTACTACAAAAGGGAGCAAATAGACAGCCATTTCTTTATTACATTTCACTTGTGTCCATGATTACCATCACAAGTGAACATCTCAATCTAGAATCTGACTGTAAAATATTGCCAGTATTCCCCAATTGTTCGCACTACATCTGTAAGTTGATAAAAGCAGGATAAGAAGAATAACACAAACTAAAACCAACATATTCAAACACAAAAGCCCATACTTATGTTTCTAAGCAAAGAGTAATCATGGACCCTTATTTCTGAGTAGGAAAACAACATCTGTATTATAATATAAAAATAGAACAGTAAAACACAGGCATTAGGCCTTGTTCTTTTTGTCAAAACCGCTTTTGAGAAACGAGTACACAATATTTTCCTATATCTCTATCAGGTTCCTAAATCAAATTCTCATGGTGGTACACTTTGACATCGTAAAAAAAATGTCTCAGTCATTAGTCCAAGGCATTATCATACAATGTCAGTATTTATTATAGGCCAGTGACAGGCTAGAAAGGGATCAGTCAAGTCCTTACCTCAATGACACCATCGGGCTCCATTCCATCTGGCCCCCCATGGCCTCTATCTTTTGAGCTATTAAAAACAAGTGACAATGATCAGATTTTACTACAACTGCACACAGAAACTACATGATAAAAGTTCTTTGTGTAAAGATCATTGACATGAAAGTACAGTCGGGAAGAACGACCACGTGTGATGGAGACCCTAACGAGAAAGACCGTTTTCTTCTTTAAAGTTTATTGGCGGTTGGCAAACAACGCAATGGCGCATTTCCGCCACCTACTGGTATGGAGTATGGATCAAAACATCTCACGCTGCCTTTTGCATTTAAAACGTGCATTGTCTTATCCAAATCATTTAATTTCTTGACATAATCGATTAAAATCACATAACACGCCTTTTCAGTCTACTTTTAATTATACCCATTTTTCCAACCTAGGATTTTCTTTGACATCTCAAAACACCTTCTGTCTGCCTCACATTTCTGACCTTATAAAATAAAACGTTCCACTGTTTCTTCTATTCTACAGTACTTACAAATACCTGTGTTGTGGCCGCCTACCTGAGCTAGCTACTGGCGATTAAAACGTGAGGAGGTATTCAGTGGACCTGGTTACGCCCAAAGTGTCTCGTTACAGAGTCCGGGCTGTCGCTTGGCGCACGTGTCAAATTCCACGAGCAGAACTCGGCTACCTATTCCCCCTAAACCCACGATTATGTAACCATAAGAGGTATAAGAGAGGCCCATACAGCCTGTCATTTACATGTTAATTTGAGTCACAAAAACGACAAATCCTCGTATGTACACTTTCTGCGAATCTTAATATGAAGCTCTGCTCTACTAATGCAAGCCAATATGTCGGGCAGTTGGGCCTGTGCTGCCGATAGGGGCTTCAGTTTCCTGAGAACTAGGCCGAGCTGCAACCTGGCCTGACGGCTCTCCTGACTCAGACAGGCAAATGCCACGACGGTTGGATTTCTCAGACGTTAACAAAACTCGACAACTGTTTAAATAAACTCAAATAAACAGGTGAGTAACGGTAATTTAGAACTGCGGTGTAAGCAACGGAAATTCAGAGCTGCGGTGCAAGTGGCAGACAACTGTAAACGTTAACGGCAAGCAATCACACCGCCCTCACAGCGCTTGGGCCTAGCTAACAAGATATTTACTATACAGAGTTCCAAACAGCTTGCCATTCTAAAATACACGTCAAACAATGTAGATATGTTCATAAAAACGATTTGAATGGTGTTTTACCTGTTATAATCAGCAGAATCGCAAGACATCATCCGTTCCCAACTTCAGCATGCGACTGAAAAGATCGCTGATGGCGATGCCAATTGGCTTTATGCAGCCGGACTACTTTCCCTGTGGACGAACTTAACGATCAGTTTGGTCGACAATGGATTCTCATTTAAAAGAGTTAATAAATTGTTCACTGTTTATTTTTTATATGTGCCTGAAATAAACAAAGTACATTTAGTTTGGAAGAAAGGTGATCATTACTCCAGACTATATTTATCTGCGGAAGGATATTGCAGTAATAACTGGTTCTTAGGAAGCTACGGTGGGTCTCTTAGGCCAAAAAGGTCCTGACAAGGTTGTGCAACAATTTTTTGAGAGGGTTCGCATGAGGCCAATGAAATATTATTAATATATTCCGGAAAGAAGATGATAGCCATATTGAACGTATCTTTCTCATTACTTAGTCTCTATACACGGTATTCTTAAACCATCTAAACCAATTGCAGCCGTCTCTTTTTTTTAAATTTTGAATGTAGCAAACCTTTGTGTAAGAATCTCCACAAAGCCATTCTTTAATGTAAAAACTAATATGAGAGCCTAATGTTAAATAGTTGACGAGTTTCACTGCTGTTTGAGATGAGGGGCCCTACTTAATACTCCGTTCCCATTTAATTGACACAACATGCTCTTAACTAAAAAAGTAGCGTTAGGAGAACATTTATCTAATAGAAATATATATTCAGTTGGCTCAACTAAATAAGTTGGGCAGACTATTTAAATTGACCCCCCCCCCCCCCCCATAAAAAATGTTGGCTCAACTTAAAACTACATGTTCACTTGGTATATATTTTGGATTAGTTATTAAAAAGGCAACCAATACCTCATAATTTATCCACCCAACAGTAATCAGGTTAGATTTTTACTGTTCATTATGTTGCCCTGTGTGGTATTACTCAATGTCAATTATACACCTTTTTAAAATAAAATTGAATGTCAGCATTAGGTCCCCCTCTCAGCATAGCTAGTTAAAGACAGACACAGTTATGCTGTGATTTGTATTCCTGCAAGTTTCTACAACTTGGAGGTGGTGCAAAGTCAGCAGACACATCAAGTCTTGTATCTATTCAGTGAAATTCTGGGCAGCAGTTGAGCAGTTACAATTCATGATCCAGACCATAGTAACTGCATGCAGGTTAAAGTTTTCTTACACTGAGCACCATAAAAAAAAAACAGTTGCTTCAGCTAACTTATATGTTGGTAGCTATCCAGCATAAAGAAAGCAGATAAATTGGCATTATACATGTGCAAACTTGATTTTGGAAAGTACACATTTTGATGACACTTGTCTACTTTTAAATATATATAAACATAGAATGAAGGACATTCTTTTGTATCAAGGTACATTTAGGTTTCAGTATTCTCACTTGTTTAGAAACCACCACAGTTATGCTTAGGTGTGGGAAATGCAGATACTTCAATCTGTTATTATACCTTGTATCACTGTCAATCAAATGAAAATTTCATTGCAAATAATAAATCATGCAAGACACATTTGTTGTCTTTATTCCAGGGCAATTGGCTGTACACAAAGATTTGTTTTGACTTGTTTTAATGCAAATATTGTAGAAATATTTGCAACTAACACCCAATTAGGACAGTGGGTGTATTTGACTCTAATGCACAACAGTGTAGTAGTTGGAGAAGAGCTCCTCCCCTGCTGTAATGTCTCTGAGTGACACCAGGACAACACAGCGTAGAGGCCTTTGTGATTCCTGGCTGTAGTTGACATTTGGAAGATACTGCCGGAGCTCCAAGGGAAATGTGTCAGGTACATCATACTCCTGGTAGCACACATTAGCAGGCCAATTGTTAGAGCAGTTGTTGACATACTGACCAACAGCAAGCGGGTTTTGTGGACTAGGTGTCAGCCAGCTGGTGTCACTCACTGGGAAAGGCCCTATTCTATCCCTGCCACTGCAAGACTTGAAGACCATTTTTGATATGCCTTTGTCATTCCCATCAATCAAAATACCATCTATACACCTGAATACAAATGGGTTTCTGATGGACTGGAGGAGAATTGGCTCATTTGCTTGATAGACCGTGCCAGGGTACATGGCGACTGTGGTTCCTTTGGGCACAAATCCTTTGGTGACAAATACCCCAGTTCCTGCAGAGGGCAAAGTGCTTGGCTTCCGGTCAACGCAGAAGCCCAAACAGTGTAACATGGCCTCGACCCCACACACAGGGAAACTTTCCCCTCGGTCCTCCTGACGCGTTACATGCCTTAAAAAGTGAGCTTGAGCAGCCCGGAGCTGTTCTTGAGTTGCCCATTGACTCCTGAGCAGGACCCCGAAGAGCTTCAGGAGAGTCTGTGAAACCTCCTCATCTGGGACCAGTTTGTCTTTCGAGCGTTCCGTCACCTGCCGCAGAGTTTTCTCATTTTTTGACAAGTTCAATACAACCCAAGGCACAAACCTGTGTCTGTACGATTTCCATTTCTCATGAATTCTCTTTAAGGCACTTCTTAACATCCGGAGCAACGTCTTTTCGGTCTGATGTAGAGGTGATGCTCATTTCCGGATTTATCTTCTCACTTCCGACGTTTCACTTCAAAATAAAAGCGCGAACTTGTCAGTATTACAAGTTAAAAATAAAATATTTCAACGATTGACGAAGTGAGGCCTTCAAATTACGACAAATGGATATAATGAGACAGAAACATTACAGCTTGAAAGTTTAGGATATGTAATCATAGATTACCAACTTAATTTACACTATTATTTTTATAGCGATGCTTCACCGGAAATGTGTTTGGCCGTTCTGGTAAATATTCGTTGTTAGCTAGCTGGATGGGAGGGAAGACAGTCAGGCAAAGACAAACATGGTGAGAAATTAATGTTTTTTATGATGCTGCCATGCTTCAAACAACAACAGCGCTCACACACGAAAACTAATAATTGGGGGTATTTTACATAACCAGAGAGCCGTGCAAATTATTTGTTATTCTCCCTTATATTATCAAAACAAACGTAGCCTTCGACATTAGCATTAGCTAACTAGCTAACGGGTAAGACTAGCCAGCTCGCCTAGTTAGCCAGCTAAGCTTGCTTCATTGTATACAATTTGACAAACGCATTTAGTTATACATACCACTATAGTATAATCTGTGAATTAGTGTTTACGTATTTTAATGCGACAGCGCTTGTTCGATTGAAACACACTTTAAAGGTATTAGTCCTTTCATAGTCAGCTTATAGCAGTCGATCACTGCTGCTAGGATAGCATGTTTTGGCTAATTCTCTTGTTTCTGTTGCCTAGATTTATTCAACCATTCATCATATTTCATTATCAGTCTGCCTTTTTTCAAGTTTGCAGTGCTGGACTGTTAGAGTCTCATAGCGACGCTAATGGATGATGGTCTTGTTTTATGATTAAAGACACTTGAAGCATCATAGTAGTATTGTGCACACTTTGCAACTATAATTTAAGTTATTTTTTAATCATTTTCATGTCTCTTTCTCCAGAACAAGCTGAAGTCCTCACAGAAGGATAAAGTTCGTCAGTTCATGATCTTTACTCAGTCCAATGAGAAAACTGCACTGACCTGTCTGTCACAGAATGATTGGAAATTAGATGTTGCCACCGACAAGTTCTTCCAAAATCCAGAGCTCTATGTTTCAAATCTAAAGGGGGCCTTAGACAAAAAGAAGCTTGAGCAGCTGTACAACAGATACAGAGGTATGGAAATTTTCTTTGTTGATAAGACTGGAGCATGACTGTAGTGCTGTAATAGAAAAATCATTTATATATTGTTATGCTGATTATGGTTGTGAATTTCCCATTAATCTAATTTCACACTCCCATGTTTAGATCCTCACGATGACGACAAGATCGGCATTGATGGGATCCAGTTGTTCTGCGATGACCTGAGTCTGGACCCGGCCAGTATAAGTGTCCTCCTTATAGCCTGGAAATTCAGGGCAGCAACACAGTGCGAGTTTTCAAAACAAGAGTTCATGGAAGGCATGGCAGAACAGGGGTATGTGTGCATTTTTTCAGACTGCACAGACAATCCTGAAACCTTTAACATTTTTTTTTTTCAAAGGGATGATTAAATAAGAAATTTATAAAATTATTATTGCATGTTTGCTGCTATATTTGAATAAAGACTATTTAAATGGGCTTGCTGGTCATAGCCATAAAAATATTGTTTGTTAATACATCTCAGCTGTTTATAGTTGTTTGGCCAAAGTTGGAAGACTTTACGTGTAGTCCCTTGTTTATTGATTTAAAAATGCTGACTTGGAGTGCAGATTTCCCAGTGGTTAGGCCACTACAAGCCTGCGTTCAGGGTTCAAGTCCAGTCTGTGGCTCCTTTTCCACAAGTCTGCTCACTTTAGCATTGATTGATGACTTTGGTCCTACAGCACCGCTCAAACCTTTGTTGCTGTGTTGATTTTTGCTGCTGTTTTAGGTTTAGTCTTTGGCTGGAGATACATAGTACTTGCCTATGTGTCCAAATGCATCACAAACATACATGAGTCCTAACTACACACAATGCAAGCTAGCGTCAGTGCAAAATTCAGCTTGCAATATCAATTCATATTGTAGTATCCTGATAGCATGTAAGCCACGCAACATGGCAATTCCTCAAGTTTCCCCATTCCTTTTTTCCTCACTGTCACACAGTTGAGATTGCCAATTGTCAGATAGAAAGATTCTCTTGATTCTTTTTCACTTTCCTCACACAACAGAACTTCTTAGCTTGGTTTTTGCAATAATATACATTTGTATAAAATATATTTTTAAAACTTGTGTCAACACAGAGGCAAAATAATTCAGCTCAAAGCCACTGAAGGCTCAACAATGCACTTCCTTATGCTGCATTCAAAATAAAAGCCTCACCTCAAATTTCTACATTGGCCACACCTTGATTCGCTTGCAAGGGTCACTGTGGAACAAATTGTTCCCATTAAAGTCTATCTTTGCAATTCCATTGCCCGCTCTGCAGTCCATCTCTGGTAGATCCCAGAAGCGCCATTTCACTCATCACTGGAGATTTGTGACAGGTTTAGTTTCAGTGTAACCTGACACACCAGATGGATTTGTTTCACACATCAATCTGGTAAACTTCTAATACACAGAGTTTGGGAAAGGGCAGAGCCTTTGAAAAAGAACTCGGAGCGCAGTTGGATGAACGTTCTGTCTGTTACATCTTTATGGGCCAGTCAGAGCAACAACATGTGACGTGGTCGCTAGCTAGGTGCGCCCCTATCGAGGAGTAAGCTCCATAGAGAACTGCATAATGCGAACCATGGCGACTGCAGACATATCAGTACACGACTTTGTCATTTTTGAAAAGAAAAGAACAAAATTTTGTTCTTTTTTCTTCTTTTAACAAAGAAATATCTTCGAGTTCTGATAAAACTGACGCTTTAGCAGCATCCACGCTAATATCTTCCGCCATAACTGCACCAGGCTCTTGTTGCTGCTTGCTTACGTCACAACTCCGCTGCGCCTGAAAGTACTGCCCCTCTACGCTGACTTTCTAACTGGGCCTAAACAGTTCAGACGGGAGCTTTGCAGGATGGATTCGCCAGTGAGAAACGGGCATATCCATCTGCTTTGCAAGGTCAGTTTCAGCACCAGCCACTGCCAAACTGCATCAATCTACATTGAGCAGATCGATTCAAACAGGAAAAACGTAAAAAGTATCTAGTGAACTTCAAAATACAACACAAAGCACGGACTCCTGATTGTAAGTCATCACTATATCAACATTATGTCTCATCCTGTGACACAAGCTACAGGTCTCCCGGAGGTCAGTGGGTCACAGAGCTACTGCAGTGCCATTGACAAAGAAAAGTTATCTTTTGAAGTGGAAAACCACATAATTTTACCTGAAACTACACATCTTTTGTAGAAAACATAAACCTTTTAACTTCATAATATACTTAACCATGGTGGAAGCAATAAAATCATGGAATCATGTCAAAATGAAATGCATATTAAAAAATATGCAATTCCCATAAACATGCTCCTAAACCTTGTGAAAAGCCTTCCAGAAGAGTTGAAGCTGTTATAGCTGCAAAGGGTGGATTAAGGATGGGATGTCTCTTGAGTTCATATGCGAGTCAAGGCAGGTGAGTGAATACTTTTGGTAATATAGTGTATGGTGAAATTGGAGCTTTGATGTCCTACTATTTACAAGGGGAGCCTGAAAAACCCAGGGCAGAGAATAACATTTTTAACTGATAAAGTGTGTACAGATAGAGTAGCATAATGTTAGGACATACAGTGGACTAAAGTATTGGCACCCCTGGAATTTTTCCAGAATATACACCATTTCTCCCAGAAATTGTTGCAGTTACAAATGTTTTTGGTATACACATTTATTTTCTTTATGTGCATTGGAGCAACACAAAAAATCTGAAGAAAAAAGATAAAATGGCCACAATTTTACACAAAACTCAAAAAATGGGCCGGACAAAATTATTGGCACCTTCAACTTGATATTTGGTTGCACACTCTTGGGAAAAAATAACTGAACCAATCGCTTCCTATAACCATCAACAAGCCTCTTACACCTCTCAACTGGGATTTTGGACCACTCTTCTTTTGCAAACTGCTCCAGGTCTCTCAGATTTGAAGGGTGCTTCTTGCAACAGCAGTTTTGAGATCTCTCTGTAGGTGTTCAATGGAATTTAGATCCGGGCTTATTGCTGGCCACTTCAGAACTCTCCAGCGCTTTGTCTCCAACCATTTTTTGGTGTTTTTTGAGCACCCAGTGCCAGAGGCAGCAAAATAACCCCAGAACATCTTTGAACCTCCACCATGTTTGACTGTAGATACTGTCTTCTTTTCTTTGTAGGCCTCATTCCGTTTTCTGTAAACAGTAGAATGACGTGCTTTTCCAAAAAGCTCTACCTTTGTCTCATCTGTCCATAAAATGTTCTAGAAGGATTGAGGCTTACTCAGGTTCCATTTTTGCAAACTCCAGTCTGGCTTTTTTATGTCTCTTTGTCAGCAGTGGGGTTCTCCTCTGTCTCCTGCCATAGTGCTTCATCTCATTCAGATGACGACGTATGGTCTGAGCTGACACTTTTGCACCCTGAGTCTGCAGGACAGCCTGAATTTGTGTAGAAGTTGACTGAGGATGTTTATCCACCGTTCTAACTATCCTGTGTTCCATTCTTTTGTCTATTTATCTCTTCCATCCATGTCCAGGGAGGTTAGCCACAGTTCCATGGGTTGTAAACTTCTTGATTATATTACACACAGTGGACAAAGGAATTTCAAGATCTCTGGAGATGGGCTTGTAACCTTGAGATTGTTCATATTTTTCCACAATTTTGCTTCTTAAGTCCTCAGACAATTCTGGGCTCTTCTTTCTCTTCTCCCTCTTCTCCATGCTTGGTGTGACACACACAGGCACACAACACAAAGGTTGGGTCAACTTTTAATGCATTCTAACTGGCTTCAGGTGTGATTTCTAGATTGCCAGCACCTGTTACTTGGCACTGGTGAGTTTAAATGAGCATCGCATGCTTGAAATAAAATGATCCACCCACAGTTTTAAAAGGGTGCCAATAATTTTGTCCGGCCCATTTTTTGAGTTTTGTGTAAAATTGTGACACTTTTGTCTTTTTTCTTTGTATTTTTTCTATTGCTCTAATGCACATAAAGGAAATAAACGTGTATACCAAAAGCATTTGTAACTGCAACAATTTCTGGGAGAAATGGTGTATTTTCTGGAAACATTCCAGGGGTGCCAATACTTTCGTCCATGACTTTTTTGTAACCGTAAATATTCTTTCCTGTGTGTTCCTGGAGGATACCTTTAGAGGGAACATGAGAGAGCTTAAGCTCTGTACAGCTACCTGGTGTGTGGGTTGTAAACTAAAAACATGGAGGCACTTAAGAGGGCCACTATAAAGTTAACTCTGAGACCATAAATAATATTAACATCAGCAATCAACAGTAATATCAGATCACCTTAGACTGATGGCAGGTGGTCTGATCACACCATCTGCACTTTGTTCCTACAACATTTTCAGATGTAATGTACCTGGTGTATCAGTTTAATAAGTGACTATTTTAACTAGTGATTTTTTGCAGACTATGGTCTGTCTTTTGACAGACATCATCCTGTGTCATCGGTTAGTAAGACGTAGGTTTACAGCAATGTTGTCAAGCTCTTACCCCATTCTCTCCCAGCCCACTGAAGAAAACAAAACTAACCATGAATGCACTCAGTTCAAAGTCACTAGTTTGCATGTTCGCTGAACAGAAACATATCTTATTTTCATTATATTAACAGGTAGAAATATCAACTTTAAACAGAATTTTTCTGTCGTTAGCTGGTTTGACAGCCATGTTTGTGTTTGTGCTGTAATACATCATACACATGTCGAGAATTGTGGACTTAGTTTATCAGGTTGTCTTTAGCCTAAAACTTTCATCCATGTTGTTGTCTATGCTGTGTTGATTATCACACCTCCTCCATCTCTATACTGCCTCTACCACACTTATGGATATGGTCCATAATTATGGATATGTATCTGTCCATGTTGCATTGATTTTTTAGGACATGCATAGCCAAAACATTAAACCAACACAGGGGACATGTAGCAGCCATGATGCGTCTGCGCATGCATAGTTAACAGCAAGTATATCTCCGGATTAGTCTTTAGACAAAGCTTTTTAGTTTCTGCAGTATTTTTGATCCTTTTTAGTGGTGAACACTCAAAACAGTTTAGACCAGTTTTAGTAATAAAAAAAAGATTATTTTAATTTCAAACTTTTTTTTTTTTTTTTTTTTTTTTTTAGAGGATAGCCCAATATAAGACATTGGTAGTAAGGTGACAGGCAGTTAAAGCTGTACGCATAAAAACATGGAAAACATTTTTAAAAACTTCGGTTTGTATTGATGCAAAATTGCAAAATGAATATAACACCTACAGGAAATATTTATTTTTTGTAACAGCCTAATTCAAACATAAAATCTCCAATCTCGAATGAAAAGGAGCATGAAGAAGAATAAGCATATGTAATCTGTCCCTCTTTCACAAGATATTTATCAGCAGAGCACAAGAAAAATTGTATAGCTGCAACTCACCAAAACCACTCTCATCCTACTCTTGGCTACAATTTATTTTATACCATTGAAAGAAGACCACCGGATCATTTACCTGTTACCAAGACAGGACCGCAAAACAGAACAAAAACTTAACGCATTTTATCATATTTGAAAATACTGTATTTCATTTTTCCTTTTTATGATGTGTGATTCAGGTTCTTTGGTTTCTCTGTTAAGATCGTTCCATAAACAGAGCCCTTTCTCTGTAATTTACTGTTCCATTAATTTGGTTCTGGATCTAATTTTGCAAGCTCCCTGTTTAAAGTGATAATGGTTTTCTGTTTCAGATCTTTTCTGGATGGTGGCTGGCAAAGTTTTCTTATGAAATGTAGACTTAAAATGTACTACTTTATGCAATTTAAAAAACTGTCACTGAAAAAATATGGGGTTTGATGAATTTCTATATCATCTTCTACTGATGGTATATTACTGCACTATTGATACTTTAAATACTGTGACATCTAACCGATGATGATGATGATATCGACAAAAAAACCTCATGATACTTTGAATTAACTCCATTTTTGGCCAGGCTACTAACAACTCTTATTTTCTGGCAGCTCTTGTTCTGTTTTCTTGACATGAATAGTTTGAATCAGCATATCCATCTATTACACATGTCATGTCTTATTGTATATAAGAAAAAAAGAGTTAATTTCTGTAACTTTCTGGTTAATAACAGTTTTAACAGGTACACATTTATCATTGTAATTGCATATTTTTTTTTAACAAACCTAATATTATCTTTTGTCTTGCCCTTCTTTTTCAGCTGCGACAGCATAGAAAAACTAAAAGCCCAGCTGCCAAAGATGGAGCAAGAGTTAAAGGACCAAGGGAAATTTAAGGACTTTTACCAGTTTACATTTAATTTTGCAAAAAATCCTGGCCAGAAGGGTTTGGGTAAGAATCTTTAAACACTCATCATAGTAAGTGTTTGCTTCTTTACTTGTTTGGTGAACATGCATCAACCCATGACTGTCTTTGTTACAGATTTAGAAATGGCTATTGCATATTGGAATTTAGTACTGGCTGGAAGATTCAAGTTCCTGGATTTGTGGAACAGATTTTTAGTTGTAAGTTGTATATCATACTCATCGCTCTATAAAACAAATATCATTTTTTGCCGTTTTATTTCATAAACACCTTTTTGCAGGAGCATCACAAAAGATCCATTCCTAAGGACACTTGGAACCTCTTACTAGACTTCAGCACAATGATCACAGATGACATGTCCAATTATGATGAGGAAGGTTGGTACAGCCGTAAAGGAAGCAAGTTTTTAGTTAAAGAGTCAGCCCTGCTAAAAGCATTAAATCATTTTATGGTTGCAAAATATCAGTTATCCCTTGTTGGGGTCCATACATTTTTTTTTTTTTACTGGATGTTTTCTTTTGGTTTTTATGTTCTACAGGAGCATGGCCTGTCCTTATTGATGACTTTGTGGAGTTTGCACGACCGCACATCGGAACAAAAAGCACAGCAGTTTAATGGTGGCTCTCTCTCTGAAGGAACATCAATGTGAGGTTTCTACTGAACAGGGAGCACTGTGAAAGGAGCACAAGGGGACCGCACTGAGCTGAGAACTATGTTGCCTTTTCAACCCTCAGGACTGAAATATTTTACACAGCAGAGACTTTATATATGTTTGTGCGTATTTACATATATAAAAGGCATATCTCTTTGTTGGTCAACTTGTGTGGATTGGAACTTTTATCTTAAGTATTGGGCTTTTTGCGTGTGTTTAAGCCAAATAGAGAGGAGTCACCACGATGGTCCACATGGTTCTTTGATGTGGCTGGGCTCCACTCAGAAGCAGGTAGATAGACACACTTTTGAATTGTAATCTAAACACGACGGTTCACAAGGGGATGTTGTTCTTTTATTATTGAATTTAATACTCTTGTGTGCTTTCCTTGATTTTGTTTTTTGTTTTATGATACATTTGTGCGACAAGTCAGTATAAAAAATTGATTGTAATTTTTTAAAGAATAACGCTGTTTGTTTAAACACAAATGTATTAAGATAGAATAAATGTTTCCTTTTGGTATCTTTAAAGCTGCCAAGCTTTTGTGACTGACATGGGCCTTTTATTGGTCCTCATAAACAGAATTTGAATCAGTTGAATGCAGGGGGCTAGGATTAGAAGTCACTGTTTTTGATTGGAAAGCACTTTGCTTATATTTGTTGCAAAAGCCTAGTATATACAGTACATGCCTATAAATAGTATTAACCCCCTTGGATATTTTACACTTTTGCTGTGTTTATAAGTCAAACATGGATAGTATAATTTGGCTGTTTTAACAAAAAGAAAACACAATTCTAATGTCAAAGTGGAAACAGATTTTTACAAAGTAATGTCACCTACATGAAAATATGTAATGCAAAATAAGTGACTGCATAAATATTCACCCCCTTAAATTTGACTGATCTAATATAGCAGAGGTCCAGCACATTGGTGCTAGTAGTCTCAGTTAGTGTACAGGTGTTGAGTGATTGTAGTATGAAGACAGCTGTGTTTAGACGGCCTGGACACTGGTTAAGCAGTGTTCCAGGCTACCATTACACCATGATGACAAAAGAACACAGAGTAAAGGTTACTGAAAAGTAACAAAGGGGCAGTTTCTAAGGCACTGAATATCCCCCAGACCTCGGTTAAATCCATCATCAAAAATGGAGGAAATGTGGTACATATGTTAATGTGCCTCAACTAGAGTTTGCCTAAAGGCATGTGGGTGACTCCATGATCAAGCAGAAGAAAATTCTTTGGTCTGATGAGACAAAATGATGCTTTTTGACCATCAGACAAGATGCTATGTTTGGCATTCACCAAACTCTTTATCATGCTGTGGGGATGCTTCTTGGCAGCCGGTCCTAGAGGGCTTGTTAAGATAGAGGGTAAAAAGAATGTGGCAAACATAGGAAAATCTTGGAAGACAATATTTTCAATGTGCAAAAGAACTACAGCTTGGGAGAAGATGTATTTTCCAGCCAGCCAATGATCCATATCATACAGTGAAGGCTACACAGAAATGGTTTAATGACAAGGTGAATGTTCAGCACGGTAGAGTCAAAGCCCAGACCTCAGTCCACTACAGAATTTGTGGCTGAACTTGAAAAAAGCTGTTCATGCCTGAGCCCTGTGCAACCTGACAGAGCTTGAGCAGTTTTACAATAAATGGAGTAAAATTACAGTGTCCAGATGTGCACCCCTGATTTAGACCTCGCCACACAGACTCAGTGCTGTGATTCCAGACAAAAATGCATCTACTAAATACTGGCTTGAAGGGGGTGAATATTAATGCAGTCTTTTTTTTTTTTTGACATTACTTTGTAAAAATCTGTTTTGACTTTGACATTTATGAGAGTTTTTGTTGTTTAAAAGGGTCTAATTATATTGACCATGATTGATTTATAAATCACGACAAGGGTAAAATATCCAAGGGGGTGAATACTAGGCACAATATTTCAACAATAATGAAACCTATTTTCTTCTCTGTGCAAATTAACTACCTCCAACTGGAACACTATTTGGGTCCTGGAACTGCTTCTGACATAATCTAGTGTATAATGGCTAGAATTCAATTAAGATTTCAAGTTAATGAAAGCACACTTCCACCTCTTATAATAATATCCAAACTTACACTTGGGGAGAGAATACATGGCAAGCCATAGTTCTAAAAAGTCTCGACCATGAGTCATTTTCTAATTTATACACACGCGTGTATTTTCGTATCGGTTGCTGCTTGTCAGTTTAAATTTCTTCCATGACATGTTAATGTTTGCCAGTTAAAAGGAGTGCTGAATCTACTGACTGATTTCTACGGATCAACAACACTCTGGCCTCGCGTTGCCTCCTTGTGGCGACAAAAAGCAAGCACGTGCTGTTGCTACGGGCGACTGACAACAGACAGCAGTTGCAACCAACGGCTTCAAGTGGGGAAAGAAGCAGCGTCGACGGTTAATAATAACACGGGGGGAACGTTTTCTTTTTGGGGGGTTTTGTCTCTGAGATTTGGCGACGCTGAAGGAAAATGTCGAGCACTAACGATATAGTTTTATCCGAGCAAGGCTGGGATAAGCGATTTGCTCTGCCCGAGTCCAACACTAAAAACACAGCTGTGATGGAGGAGGTGAGTTTAAAAAATGTTCAGTGTGAAGGCTGAAGTAGTTAAATCACTAATTAAATCAGCCATTAATCCTGCTGTCCTCCGTGCAGACAGATGCTTGTGCTGTGAATGAACCTCTAATGTTCAAACTGTATTTTAGTGTAAAACTTCTAATACCAGAGTAACTATTTGAGTTATTTACGTCGTAGACCATTATATTTTGATCTAAAGCGAAGCCATGTTGCTTGACGATGACTTAAACTAATTTGATGAGAATTTATCTAGAGTCTTTAGCCATCACCTTTGTGAATAATATGATTATATAGACAAAAGTATTCGGCCACTTGACCATTACGCCAAATGGAACTGCAATGACATTGTATTCAACTACAAATACTTTAATAAGGGCCCCCTTTTTGCAGCTACAACAGTCCCTTTTCTTTTTGGGAGGTTTTCCACAAGATTTAGAGTGTTTGGTGGGAATTTGTGCCCAGTCATTTTATAGAGTGTTTATGAAGTCAGGCACTGATGTTGGATGAGAAGGCTTGGCTCGCAATTTTCACTCCACTTCAGGCCAAAGATGCTTGATAGGGTTGAGGTCTGTACGAGCCAGTCAGGTTCTTCCACACTGAACTCCTCAAGCCATGTCTTTATAGTCTTTGCTTTGTGCACTGGGGCACTGTCATGTTGAAATGGAAAAAGGGCCTTCCCAAACTGTTGCCACACAGTTGGAAGCATAGCATTGTCCGAAATGTTCTTGTATGCTGAAGCACTAAGATTGCCCTTCACTGGAAATAAGGGGCCCAGCTCAAACCCTGCAAAACAGCCCCACCCCATTATCCCTCCTCCACCAAACTTCACAGTTGGCACAATGCAGCTAGGCAGGCAATGTTCCACCCACATCTACCAAACCCATACTTGCCCATCTGACTGCCAAACAGAGGAGCATTATCAATCAATCCATAGAACTTAAGTCCACTGCTCTGCAGTCCACTGTCAGTGTGATTTACACCACTCCATCTGATGCTTGGCCTTGGACTGTTTTTGTGCTTACAGCGGAAGTCACTCCAGTTATGGAACCAGCAGAGCGATGGTGACTTTTACCCACCATACACTTCAGCAGTCATTGACCTTGTGCTGTGATTTTACATGGTCATCAGCTTTGTGGCTGAGTTGCTGTTCCTAAATGCATCCACATTCTAATTATATTATTTACAGTTGACTATCCAGCTGTAAGGACATTTCATGAACCGTCTTATTGCAAAGGTGGCATCTATCACAGAGCCACAACTGAAGTAACTGAGCTCTTCAGAGCAGCCCAGTTTGTATCAAAATTTTTTGCAAATGATGCCTGCATGGCTAGGTGCTTGATTTTATACACCTGTGGCAGCAGGTCTGATTGAAACACCTGTATTAAATAATAAACAGTTATGGCCAAATACTTTTGTCCATATAGTGTATGTCTTCAAGTGGTCGGTGATGCAAGTTTCAACAAAAACATCTTTAAATTTGTTTACATCATAGGCAATTATTAGATAATGCTGGTCTTGATACACCATGAAAATGTTAGCTGTGCATGATTGCATAGGTTTCATTTATTACAAGTAGATGATACTTTATCTTAATGAACGCTCTTGAAGAATATGTATTTTATGCTTTGTCAACCAAAGGTTTTAAAAAAAGACGCAGAATTGGTGCAACTGGAAAACAAACTTGAGAGAAAGGATGCGGACGATAAGTCAGTGACTGATTTTTTCCGAAATGCCAAACAAATGCTGGGAAAAACTGAGGTAAGTTTATCAAAAATATTGAAGTTATTACTCATGCTAGTAACATTTCTCAATTTTAAATTCCAGGGTGTGTCATTTTGATTTTTCTGAACACAGGCTCTAGGCAAGGCTAAGGAGCAGGAGGAAGAGTTGGTGAAACACCTCACAGCCCTTACAGAGAGAGAGAGAGACCGCCTAGCACAAGAGGCTGCAAAGATTGACAATGAAAAAAAAGGTTTAGCAGACAGAAGTCACATTCAAGAGGTAAAATCCATCAATAGCATGTGCACTATAGAGCAGTGTTAATTTTGTCGGCTAAACTATGACTTAAAATGTTAGTCTACTACCTCTTTCTAGAAAGACTTGACTAAAACTAGTTAAAAGTAGATCTTTGATGACAAAACTCTGACAAAAAATAAGTTTAGTTTTAGTCAAGGAGACTAAAACTAAACTAGAATGTAGTGTTGTTGTTAAGATTACAGTACCCAAGACCAAGTCCATAAAAATCATTTTAAAAATCATTTTAGGGTTGAACAATAAAATGAGTACTCTCACTTTAGTTCTCTTTAAAAAAAAAAAAACAAAAAAAAAAACTGGCAGCTAAAAACAAGGTGTCCGCAACTTTGTTTTCAAAGCACCACAGTGCAAAAATCTCAAATCTCAGCAAATTTGTACAACTAACTTCTTGTCAAAATATATCCTTGTGTGTATTTAAAAGCCACTGATAAGTCTGGAATTGTTTTAAATATCTGAAAATTAGATGTTTATCTAGAGAGGAGAATGAGGCCTGAAATAATTTTTAAGAGGTATTTCTGATTTCTCGCTAACCTAACGGTCGCTGTTGTAAATGAAATTACTTAATTAATTGACTGATTAATCAGCAACATTCAGGACCACCTCTTGCTAAAGTGAGGCCCCAAGCAGACTCTGGTATGAGTCCCCCAACACCAAAAGAATGTAATGCTGCACATTCAAATCCATGATATTTTTTCTCTGCGGGTAAATCTTTTTAAACACAACGGGTCTTCACATCTGCCTTTCAGTTTTGCAGGGTGCATCATAGTACATACGTCTGATTTAGGACCACATTAAGGCAAAGAGAATACATGTTTTAACTGAAAGTTTTGACTAAATGTAAAATGTAATCTTTTTATGAGCTAAAACTGGGAAAACTGTTTCTGAATTTTGGTAGACTAAAACTAGACTAAATCCATAAAGGGTAGAAACAACACATTGCCCTTAAGACTAAAATTAAAAATAGCTGTCAAATAACATTGCTGTAGAAACAACAACTAAAATTTGTGCCAGAATGTGCTGTTTAACCTTTGTATATGTTCATAGAACCAAATGTTCAAGACCAAGAAAAAGCTGGAGGAGTTCAGGAACCAGATGGACTGGGACCAGCAGTCCCTGGAGGAATTTTTAGAGGAATGCGCAGAAAAAGATGAGGACACAATGGCTATTATCAAGTTTGCCCAGCAAGATGATCAGAGGATCAAGGTGAGGAGAAAACAGTTTAATCACAGGTTTGACATCTGTGGTTTTTTTTTTTTTTTTTGGCAGAAACTAATCTTGAATTAATAACTTTATCATCTCTCCTGTTGTAGTCACTCACTCTGGCTATAGAGAAGAAGACGCTGGAGGCTAATGAAAAGCACAGAGCACTTGACAAAGAATTAACTGAGACTACATCTGCACAGGTACTGATAAAAACGCTGTTCTTTTCTTCGTTTCTATGGTTGATTTTATCAATGTGAAAGAGTTATGGTATGGCAAAGGCTGTGAAAAGTTTGTCTCATTTTGTCATTCGGTGTTTCGCTGTCATACTACACTAAAGCAAAGTTTGTCTAGCTTTTCTCTAACTTTTATTACACATATCCTATCATGAAGGCATAAATGTGAGCAAAACAAAGCAGTGGCAAGTTTTTTTGGTTGATAAGAGTAATTTAAGTCTTTGATTCCAAATTGATACATTTTCCCCCTGCGATTTAATTAAAGAAGTGAAACTTTAATATATTTTAGATTCACAATTACACGTGAAATATTTCATGGCCTTTTTTAATGTTTTGGATTACGGCTTACAGCTCACACGCATACAACTTCTCAAAATATTAGAATATCACAAAAAATCAGTCCAAAAATGATTTACAATACAGCAATGTTAACCTTCTGGAAATGATACTAATTTATGCACTTAGTAATTGTCTGAAGCTCCTTTTACATAAATAAATGCATCTATGCAGCATTGCATCGAACCGATCAGTCCGTGACACTGCTGGGGTGTCATGAAGATTGATTTGATAGCAGCCTTTAGCTTGTCTATATTGTTGAGTCTGGTGTCTCTTATCGTCCTTTTGGCATTTTTCAAGAGATTCTCTATGGGTCCAAAAAGGAGGAGAGAACCAGGCACTCTAAACAAAAAAATGTAATGGCCAAATCATTAAAAAGCCAACATGTTTCGACCAAACCGGTCTTCTTCAGGGCTAACCCTTAGCCCTGGCGACAGGGAGTGTTCATCCACATCTGAGGATGCCCCAGCGCTTTTCCTTTACAGTCAACTTTCTATGAATATACTTTGATAAAGAACTTGGAGAATAGCCTGCCCTTTCAGCAATGGCCTTCTGTGGCTTACCCTCCTTGTGAAGGATGACGATGATTGTCTTTTAGACATTTGTCAAGTGAGCAGTCTTCTCCATGATTGCAGTTGTGTGTACTGAACCAGAGTGAAAGAATGAAGCCTCAGGAAACCATTGCAAATTGGACTTTTCATGATTTTGAGATAGTGTATTTTTGTGAGCTGTAAGCCATAAACATCAAGGTTTAAAAAATGTGTTGAAATTATTCACTTTGTATAAAATGAATCTGGGATATGGAAGTTTAACTTTTTGAAGTAAACTCTCACATGATATTCTACTTTTTAAAATAGCGGGTCACAATTTTGATGAAATTCTTAATTTATTAATGAAGCTCCCAAAAGAAGTTCCAAAAAAGTTTGGACTGTGGTTTGTTTGCTACTGTGTTACATCACCTTTTCTTCAAACTCTCTGTATATGTAGAGGGACTAAAGACACTAATTGTTTGGATCTTATAAGATTTGGGGTTGTGTTGTCTGTGCTTTCTGAACAGGTCGCCTTAGACAAAACCACAGAGAATTTGCAGCAAGCCCACCTGGAGACAAAGCAGCTCATCCACCAGTGGGAAAACACCATCAAGCAGATGAAGCAACGAGATGATGAGATGCAGCAGTTTGCACTGGTATGACTGTGACTTCACACTTCTACTGATGAAATACACATGGACTCAAACCTGAGAATTTCAAATTGTGAACCAACCAACAAATTTTACTATTTAGTACCATTTGTTTCATGTTCCCACAATTCTCCTTTATCTATTCAGAAACTTGCCCAAGCCAACCAGGGTATCAGGGAGAAGACTTCAACCATTATAAGATGGAAGCATCTGCTGGACACTGAGGAGAACAACAACAAGGAAACCAAGAGGAAGATAACCATCACCAACCAACAGGCTGGAAAGCTAAGACAAGATTTGAAGGACCAGGAGATAAACTATAGGAGGCTACAGGATGAGGTCAGCTTCTCAAAGTAACATGAAAGACTTCAAAATTGCCATTACCTCATTCAAAAAACATCTTCAGCTGTGGGTTTCCCCTAAACATGTGCAAAAAGATTGTTCTGATCTTCTAAAAACGTACCTGTAAACTGACTTTACGTTGTAAAAAATGTAACTTTTTGTGTGTTGCAGCTGCTGAGTTGCAGTGTCACACTGGAAAGAGCAACATCTAATGTGAAGTCTGTGAAGTCACAAATATCCAAACTGAAGAAAGACATCAAGGAAAACAATGACAAGTAAGTGAAAAATGGTCATTTACTGAATTGTCTCTTTAGTTGTTATTTTTAACACAAGTTCTCTCTGTGTATTTTGTGTTTTGCTGTAGACTGAAAAAAGCCGAGAACTACAATGTGGCACTGGAAGAGAGGCTCAAAGTCGTGACTCAAACTGCCCTTAATGAGGAGGAGCGAGCTGCACAGATGGAACAGTTCCTCAAGGAGGAGGAGAAGGCAACAAAGGTAGAGCTAAAGAAGGATTTTGTGTGGCAGCAGTAGGTAGAGACCTCTGTTGTACACGCCAGTTGTAGACTATTACTACTCAAGACTCTACCACATCTCATCTTGTGTATTGTTTTTGCTAAAAACTATAAGCTAAAAACTAAAAACAGCTAAAAAAAAAACTAAAAACACAATTGCAAATATCTGCTTCTGCCTGATAAAGAGGACTGGAATATAATAGTTCTGAAACCTTCAAACAACAACAAGAAGGGGGGATCAAACTATGAACTAGATGGCCTTCAAATCTGAGTACTTACAAATGTCCTGATTTTTCACCATCAAAATTCCTGCTGAAAGTAACGTAAAATTTAGTTGAAGAGCTCAACCATGGCAACATTTTATCTCAAAAGACTCCATGAGTTGCCATGGACATATTTTGGAAGCTCTGATCTAAAAGTGACAGATGACTTTTTTCCTATTTATCTGGTCTTATTTAAAAGTGCAATATCCAACCAACATAAAAGTCCCCTGCACTCTTGCTTCTTTGTTTAATGTCCATCAATACCACAGACCAGTTCTTTAGTTTGATGTACATTTATTTGTGTTTAGTTTATCATGCCACTTGTGAGAGTCTTTTTCCTGACTTTGATGAACCAGCTGGACAATTAGAAGAACTCTTTCTTCAAAAGTTCTAACTCAAAGGTTTTGAATCCCCTGGCTGAGATAGTGTGATACTGATAACGTAAATTCTCATTAAATCTGTACTCTGTTTCAGCAGTCATGGAATTCCTCTCATCCAATTACAACACTCACTTGGAGCAACTCATTTTATACTGTAGAATATTGTTTTCTTTTGGGAGACAAACTACTAGAAATGGGATTTATATAACATTCTTTGTGCTTAACCCTGTTTTGATCCATGCTTTGCTGTAGGAGTTGGATGTCAAGCTGGTTGACAACAGGGAGGAGCTTTACCGATGTAAAGGGAAGTTACAGTCTCTGGAAACAGAGGAGAAGAATGCTATTGCCCTGGTTTCCAAGAGCAAATCCACCATTACCAGCCTGGACAGCAAGCGAAGAAATTTAGAGAAGGAATTATCCAAACTGCAGGCTACCCTGCATGAGAAGGTACACTAACTAAACTTACAAGTATATAAGTAAACCATCAACCTTTTCTTGCTGTCTTAGACTAGACAGCCAGGAACCTAAAATCAGAAGTTTCCTTTTATTTCCTGCTCTGTGTAGGACTTGCAGCTCCTCCATATGGATAAGAAAATGGCTAAGCTGCAAGGTAACATTCAAGAAGAAGAAAAAAGAGTGCTGGATGAGAAGATCACAGAGCTGACTGAAATCCTGGAGGAGAAGAAAAAGACAGCTAACATGCTAAACAATGCACTCAAGGAGGCAGCGGTGGGTCAGTTTTTACATCAGTGTTCAATACAACAGAGTAGAATTCAAACTTAGCCTTAGAAATAATTAAATCCCTCATGTGTCCCTAACAGGATGATGTTCGCTTCTTGAAGAAAGAGATGGACAAATCAGAAGCTCATAAAAAGGATCTGACTGAGAAGGTGGAGGTGCTCAGACTGCAAAATACTACCAATGGAAAAGAGTTGAACAGAATCAGGCTAAAGAAACAGGTAACTATCATGGCAGGTGAGATGAGATCTCTGAAGTCATTTGTGAAAAATCACCACTTCAAGAAACGTCTTTGTTTTGAGATGATTAAAACATATTTGCTGATTTGCACTGTTTTTTCTTTTTTGAAAGACCACTGTCCATGTGTTAAAATATGAAATAAATTGATAACTGGTTCTTGCCAAAAAATATTTAATGACGTATCTTTTAGATTAGATTAGATTTGATTCAACTTTATTGTCATTGCGCATGTCCTAAGTACAATGCAATGAAATGCAGTTGTAAAAAATCATAGCTATTGAGAAAGTAAGACTTAAAAATTCCCTTATGATTTATTTTTGATTCTGACTATCCTACATACATAAATAATGAATGAAGTGTTGTCATTTTAATTTTACTTTTTATTAAATTCTCCTAAAGAAACATAAAAATAAGCATCAATTAAGAAGAGAGAATTAAAGGCAGTGCTCTTTGCTTTGGAGATGCCAATAGTAAAAAGAAAAAAAAAGGCATTTGCCCCAGGGCTCAGTATTGGGTCTGTTGTTATTTACACTTTATTTCGTGATATAAAAAATAGACAAATGTACTCCTGTTAAAATGCAAATATACAATAATTTGATCAGTTATTTCACATTATAAACTAGGGAATTTGCATATTTTCTAAGTGGCATTTAGAAATTATTTCAAAAAAGCAATGAGTAACCCAAATGCTTTGTCATATTCTACATACATTTTGGTTTCTTTGTTCTAACAACTAAGATTAAACTTTTTCCCCATGGTGCAGCCAAATGCTGACACAGTTTAAGTTAAAAACTACTGTAAGTAGTTTCAACATGTGGTTTAGTGTAGACTTCACAACATAATTTAACATGGAACTTAGACATAGCTGGTGCAATAGGCCACAGTTTTAGATACACCTGAAGTTGCTCAACAAAGATACTTATATGTAGTAATCCTTGGATCAGTGAATGTCATCACTTTCAGTTTTAATTTACTCTAATGGCAGTCTGATTTGACATATTCAGATGTACTTCAGTAATCCCTCTGTAAAAACCCTATTGGCATGATTCTATCAATAGTCAGATTTCCACCCGAAAATGCGACCAAACTTCCACTTGTTTTCAAAACTTCACCGGTTGCGTACATGCACAATAGCGTTGTTTGCCTATTGCAAACAACCAGAGTTAGAAGATGTAAAGGATGTAGAAGAAGAAGGCACTTTAAAAACTTCCTCTTTTGTTTTTAACACTGTGTCAATTATGGACATGTGGGATTTGTTTCACATACAAAACATGCTTAATCAAAAGTGCTCTCTTTCTTTGTGTTGTCTCCATAACCAGGAAATGACGGTAGGCTTGGCTGTGCATTCCTAGCAGAAGTTGAGATCAAATTCTCAGAAACAGAATGGAGATAATTTCAGAATTAGTCTGAGGGATTTCCTGCAGCAAGAAATCTGCTCTACAATTCTTGTATACCCCATCTCAGTCATTTTCATGACACCTTCTCAAATTTCATGCTTAATAAAATTAAGGATATCAATGTCTTTCCTCTCCTTGATGGAAGGAAATAAACTGAGCACAAAAAGTACAAAAATGTGTGTTAGATAGATTATTTCTTTGTTGTAACAGTGCTTATTGGCAATAAACTTTATATCGCTGGAAAGCCTGTTTATTTCCCTTTTAGAGGATTTGGCAATTATTCATGAGCTCAACTCACATACTCAGCTCTGCTGCTCATCCCACAAATGCCTATATCTTACAAATGTGGCACCATTTAAAAGGGAAATAAACATACTTTCCAACAGTATAAGATTTATTGCCAAGAAGCATTGTTACAACAAAGAAATAATGTACTAACACAAATTTCATTAAAGTGTAAGTGAACCCCCAGCTCAGAGCTAACTCTCACTTCAAGATTTCAAAAACATGTACAGAAAGTGAGCAGTTTGGTACTGAGAGGAGAGAGGGGGAAAGACCTTTTTTTGTTTGTTTGTTTTGTTTTTTAAAGGAGCGGGTTTTCCAGATAAAGCTGAAGTGACAATGACGTTCCCTTGCCAGAAAGTGACACAGAGTAGCACTGCTGCCCCAGAGCGATCTTTTGAGGAGGAGGATTTTTCCCCTCCAGTGTCCCCTGAAGAAGGCTGTGAAGTGGTGGTCCTGAGCACTACCTGTTTGGCCCGTTTGCTCCAGTACCAGTGTAACTAAAGCAGGGGCTCTCAGAGCTGAAGCAGTTCAGGTGCAGGAGAGGATGGGAGTGGTCTCTGAACCTTTTATATACAGTTTGTGACGTACATCACAAACTGACAGTAGGTTTCTACGTCACATAAGCCCCGCTTTTTCACTACCTCTTTAATTTTGGGCTAAGTTTATTCCTCCTGTCAAGGAGATGAAGGGCATTCATATCCTTAACTTTACTGAGCATAGATTTTTGTTTCTAATACACTGTTAAAAGGCTGCTTTCCAGTGCTGCTACTCCCCATGTTTGCTTCCTCTTCTTCCCTGTCTGTTCACATACATTACTAGATATGATAGAACTGAAGAAAACAGATTAAACAGTTTACACAAACTGAATAATCAGATGATTGGGAAAAACATTAAATGTGTTTTTCATAATCAAATAATGGCCTCACATTTCTCACCAGGACAACTTGGTGGAGCACAACATCTTGAAGATGGAGGTGAAGCGTAAGAGGGATCTGATGTACAACAAGGAGGACAGCGTGCTCTCTTTGGAGAAGAGGAAGCTAGAGTTTCAGAGAGTCATAAAGGAGCGAGAGGATGAGATCAAAGTCTACAGAGAAATGCTTGCTCAGCAGCTCAAAATGAGTGAGGAGGAGAGGCAGAGACTCAGGTAAAAATCCCTCTTCCAAACTTTATCAGTCCATCAGTTTTTAATGTAATCAGACTTTCTCTCCATTGCTTTTCATGGCACAATTGAGGCACAATCCTGAAATAAGCGTCCTTTCAAAGAACACTTTTGAGAGAAAACCCCCTTTATTGATCAGCTGATTCTGTCTCAGTGCTGAACTGAATGAGAAACTGTCCAAGGTCGACGTACAGAAGACACGCTATGAGGTGGTGATGCTTTCACTGGGAGCTCCAGAAGGGGAAGAGGAGAGATCACAGGCATACTACATCACAAAAGTAAGAGTTTTTTTTTTTTCAACTCCACTACGCTTGTTGAAACTGAAAAAGCTTATTCCCATTTCTGTACTGCACACTTGCTGATGTTTGCTCTTTTATCAGGCTGCACAAGAGAAGGAGGAGCTCAGGCAGAAGGGAGATAGTCTTGATACTCAAGTCCGCAAGGTGGAGCTGGAAAATAAAGCTCTGGAAAACACCATCCAGTTATTCAACCACTGTAATGGGGAGTTTCGCAAATCACTCACCAAAGCAAGTGAATCGAGTATGTATGACCAAATATGGAGAATTTCACTAAACCATAAACACAAGAGACTTTTAGATAGGAGTTATGTGATTATAAATGTACTGTTTATGACAAGGTTGTTGATTAAGTTTGTGTTTTAGGTCCAGAGTTCCAGGAAAACCTGAAGCTAGAACAGCAGCTGAATGCAGCTGAAGAGATGCTAAGGTTTAAGGGAAGGAAGATGAAAGAGTTTCAACAGGATATGCAGGTTAGTTTTTAATAGACAGACCAAAAAGTCCACAGTTACTCAAATCTTCTTTTAAAAAAGCAATATGTATCTAACAACAGCACTCCCAGAAATAACTAATTGTTAAATTAATCTTTAAAAAGTCACCATGTATATAAACATGCTCCATCGTCAAAGATTTGCTGCTTATTTCTCTTTTATTCATACCTGCCAACTCTATGGGTTTCAACAGCTATGCCTTAGCTCAAACATAGTTTAGTTTGATGTAAGTTCTCATGAGGGGTAGTTTGGAAAGGTGGCAAACTCAGAGGATGACAGAGTGATGATTTAACAGGCTGTTTGGTGTCAATAATGTGTTTTCAGTAAACATTTATCTTGTGTAATTGACATTTTCACCACCATTTTTTATGCAGGCTCCATGGTATAGGCTTGCAAAATAGTTTGTCACATTTTTCCAGTGCTGTTTATGGATTAATGGCAGTTAGCAGAGGCTATTTTCAACTGTAAGCATGTTTAGAGACAATTTGACACGAGAGGCACAGTAACACACATTGCGATAAAAACTGCTTGTCATAGATTTGTCAAATAAAGTGAAAACATCATTTTTACTTCTTCTACGCATTACTGTTGTGTTTGATAGTGTATGTTTGCCCCTCTCCATTTCCAGGACATGATCAATACCGTGGAGAGCCAAATGCAACAAGAGCAGGTGGAGAAAGATAAAATAGAGTCAAACCAGTCACTTATCAGTGAGATGAAGACAGAAATTGCTCCCCAAGAAGAGAAAACTAGCAGAACCACAAAGCAGGTATGATTTCTCACTGTGCCACTTTTCCCTAACACATCTGACATCCTTCATCTTTAGTAAAATGAAATAATAAAAGCAATTTTAGATTCAAATGAGTTTAGTGTATTTTAGTCACATTCAAAAATCCCTCTGCTGTTTGCTCAGTGCTTTAAACTGATCAAAGAGATCTGCTCTGCAAAAAACACTACAACTTTTGAGGAGAAAGGCATACGACTAAAGGAGCTGATGGAATTCAACAAGAGTATCGACAAGATTCTGATTGAAGCCATGGAGGACAATCCTGACCTCACATCAGCACTGGAGAAATACTTCCTTCAGGTAGGAAACATGAAAACTTTGAGCTCTAAACCATGATTGGGTTTGATTTATTGTCATTTTTGGAATCATAGGTGGGATTTAAGTGAAGATAAAAAAAATCTACTGTAACTTTTCAGTTTTAATATGCTGTTTCTCCTAGGCCAGTCTGACTCTGCCATCTCGACCTTCCACTCCCACAAGCCGCCAGAGCTCCAAGACAAACTCTGCCCGTAGCTCCGCCTCCCTCAGGTCAGACCGACTGACATTTCTCCAGAACTGAGAAACAGAATGAAGGCTTGTTTTGCAGCAGTCACAACTTGGAACTTGTTGCACTTATTTTTCAAATTTTGTGCTGTGGAAACATTTACAAATGCACTTTTGTCATCATATTAAAACCATTCAGCTCTTAATGCCTGTGGTTTCTACATGGGTTTATCTCTCTCTCATTATCTGTATGATTAAAAATCTAAAGATCTCATCTAATTTGCCACCATTAATTATTCTAAAACACATACATTGTGCTCTTCTCAGTATCTTTATGGTCTTTTTCCTTAGGTTTTCAGCATCCTCAGCTGGCAGCAGCCCGAGGGCCTCTGCACTGCAATCCCCCATACTGAAGACTGTGGACCTGGCCCTGGACCTGGCTGGGACCTGTTCTCCTCCCACCTCCTCCAGGCGCTCCAGCTCTGTCAGCAACAGCAGCAGTAGCAGCACAAATTCAAAGAATGCATGATACAGTTCTTCTTTATAAAGTTCATGTGGGTTAATGACATATAAAGCGTAATTGATTTGCAGTTGCAGCACCTGACATTTGCAGCTAATTTCAAATAAAACAGATGAATATTTTGACATATAATTACTTTATTCTAGTCACAAAGAGGATACCTAAAGGCTGGCTCAAACTGCACAAATTCAGCTAGATTTTGGCCCGATTGTAACATCGCGGCTCATGGTCCTGATTTTTAGCATCAGGAATGACAAATGCTCCTGTAATGTGATATAATTAATGACACATCCAAGACGCCCCACGGCCACAACTCAACAAAGTCCGACATGGTGCTGTTGAGAACGATCAAAAAAATTGTGAAGTCTGACCCAGCCTTAAGAAAAACTGAAATCAATTTTATCTAAATACGTGATACCTCATATACCTAATTAAAAGTAAAAACAATATTTTAGAGTGATAAATGATATTATTCATTTCATATATTGACACTTTTTGCAGTTTCACCACCTGAAGCACTGGTTGCGCCACATGACATTTGCAGTCGATTTCAAATAAAACCACTAATACTTCGACACATGTTGTTACTTTGTTCTTATTAGAAAGTGGACACATATTTTTAGAATAAAATCAGGAGTTTAATGGTAAAATAAGTTTGTAGCAGTTTTATCTTGAATTTAACACTTGACAGTAGAGGTGTGCCCATTCACCTGTGACTGAAAATAAATGTTTTTATCTTTACATGAAAAAGATAAACAAACCATTACACTCTGCCACGAGTGTCTTCTGGAGTTAAATAAATGATCAATTATGCTACGATCTTTTTTTATCGTTTCATTTCAAAATAAAATACTTATGGTTGGCCCACCCTGACATTAAAGAACTTACAAATTCAAGGATAAATATTTTTTAACGATTTAACTAACTTTAGATTGACACATTTTTAAACATTTGTTCATTTCAAAGATTTTACTCCAAAAATCATGCCAAAGCATTCTAAATTGAAGTTTATCCCAATTAAAATGACATTTTTGATTATGTCAGTAATCTGTTTATTCACTCGGACAGTTGCGTCACCTGAAATTTTTAGGCTTTGAGATACCAAAATATGAAATTAATTATATTACCAAAAATGTACACAAAGAAGGTTCTGTAGAACCAACTGATATGAGCCATGAACTGATCAATTTATTTAAATGGAAATAATAGATTCAGACACAAAACATGCATGCATGTCATTGACCCAAGTTTTGTTATCACTGTTACTGACAAATGTGGATAGAGCAAAACAAAACATCTCTGTCCCATCGAGACAGATGTCTTAGGTTTCTTCAGATTGCTTAAAACAACTGTCTGTGACATGATGGAAACATTTTTAAAAAACAGCTTTCAAATATTTTGGTAATTCAAGGAGTTAGAAATGTCTTGTTCCATTATAAGCACTTGTAGACCACTTCTTTAAGTTTTCCCATTTGGTTGTATATAATGTAGCGTAATGATGCTTAGTTTCCCCAAAAAAGGTTTTGTGTGCTTGTAATTGTAAAAACACAGGCTTTATTTTAATAGAGTTAACAGATTAGACTTTTCTCACTCATCATTTATGAATTTAAACACAATTCTTGTTTCCTTTTGTCCTTTGTTGTCTTGTTCATTATGGTTTGTGTATATTTTGTCATAAAGAGTTCACCAGTCCTCAGATCACCATAATTTAACAATTGAAACACAGAGGGTTTTTTTTGTCTCATTTATTGTTTGTTTGTTTGTTTGTTTGTTTGTTTTTTTGTCTTAAAGTCTGTAGAATCCCCTGAAAAAATACCCAAAAAAGTCTTCAAGTATTCCCCAGATGTTTCAGAGAAACTTTTTCATACAGCATATACATTCCAATAAAAAACTACATGCAAATTCCTCAACATTTTCTAGAAAATCTTCCCTAAAATTTCTTATTATATCCCCAAAATGTAAAAATACATTCCCCAAATTCAATGAAAATGATGGAAAGTTTTTCTAAACATCCAAATTCCCCAAAATTCATAGAGAAAAAATCAAAGGAAATTTCTGTGAAAATAACAACAAAAAAGAACCAAACTCCCCCTATAAATTCAAATGAAATTCCCCTGAAATATAGTACATTTCCTTAATTTTTAAAGTGCCTGAAAATGTCCAAATAAATCCCCAAAAAATCAATTCAAATTTCCCTCAAAACTTTCAATGAAACTTTTTAGAATATGGAAACATATCCCCAGAATTTTTATGAAAATACCATAACATCCAAACATATTCACAAACATTTCTGAGGGACATTCCTGAAAATTTCACAGCAAATTCTCCTAACATTTCAAGCAAATCCTTTAAACTTTAGTTGACATTTTGAACAATTATCAAAAATACTTTACTAGCAAAAATTATTGCTGTGTTGCAGAAAGGCCAAAACATAATAAAGTCTTCATATGTACATGCAGGGTCTTATGAGGTTAGGATTGAGACATCAGTTTAACATTGCAGTCACCATGGATTGGCCTCAAAGCCCCCTTCAGTAACCAAATGTCCACTGTCCTTCATACTTTGCCCAGTTCTTTTAGAGTCTAAGGTTACAGATGAAATATGGACACACAGGTGTGAATTCTGCACAACAGCATAACAACAGAGCAAATGCAGCGTCCATGACACACTGAAGATGAGGGGCCTCTTCATATTTCATTGTTTTGTTTTGACTTTTTTGTCCGACTTTACCTGCCTTTATCCCTCAGGACCAGACATTCTTTGAGGAGCAGATGTATTGTTGTTTATAGCCACACCTTCTGTAGAAGCAGGGACAGAACAAAAGTAGCCAGAGCCTCAGATGAAGCACAGGAGGAATTTTCTGTCCACAGATTTCTTTTTTCCTTTATAAAATTTGGAATAAATCTTCAACATGCTGCTGCTGATCCTGTTTGCTGGATATCTGAGCCTATGTTCTACACAGTTAAGTAAGTAAACCCCTACAGAAGACCCTTTAGAATATGTTTTCTGTCATTTAGCTCTTATTTAAGTTTTTAAAACAAGATTTCCTTTATTTATAATGTTTCTGCAGCATCTTTTCTCTCTGACCCAGAGACGTCAGCCATGCCTCCTTTTGAGCATTCAGCCCAGGAAATATCATCCCTGTTCACACCTGATTCAGCAGACAATGGTAGGTGCTTTTACTGTGTAATAATTGTCAAATAAAATAAGAATTTTATCCTTACATAGCTGAGATGATTGTTTTAATTGTATTTTGTTTGTTTGACAGTTATAGTAATTCTAAGAACGACTGTCAGGTCCACTGTGGAGCTAAATAAAAGAACTATTGCTCTGCTCTTAAACCAGGTCAGTCACTAACTTAGTTCACACATTTACATTCATGTGCTCAGACAGTTTAATATCACATCTGTATAACTGATGACTCTATGAAAGTTGCACAGTGGACACTGGCATATGATGACCATTATTTTGTATCTTACAGCTAAAGGGAATTATCCAGAAGATACAACCAGGTCTTGACTTCCAGCTGACCTTTAAGAAAATTGGAAAGAAAATTGAAAAGAGGATCCTACCTTAGCTTTTACCTTAAGAAGCTCCTGAAAATGCTAAATGGGTTACTTCAGATTGTTTCATAATCTATGAAGCTGAATGGTCATTATTAACCATCATGAAGGGCTTATTGTGTGTCTGAATGGATGTTCAAAGTCAAATTCATCATTAAGAAGGCCTGATTTGATAACAATGATATAGATATAGAAAGTTCATCTCCCTTGGTGTAAAGATATGTTAATAAAAACCTTCTCAACTCCTGGTTCAGGACTCAAAAGTGGGCCATAAAGCCACTTTCAGTAGGCCATGGATGTATGCATGGAAAAAATATGGCAAAAGTCAATGACATGCTTTTATTTTGAAGGATGTGTCTCCATTTTTCTTTGAATACATTTGGTTATGACTGAACATTTTAAGAAATTTGGGTTGCTATTTGTCATTAAGGAGATGGTGCTGGGTCTTGATGCTTGACGAGTTGAGGGTCACTGCGTTATTTAAATATCAGAATTTAGGCCTCCTTTGGGAAACAAAAAACAATTGTTTCTGTTAATGAACACAGTATAGTCCAAATGAGGCAAAGGTGTTTCTTTATACACAATATTCCTATATTTCATATGGATTAATGTACTATACAGTGGTTCTCAAAGTGGGGCCCAAAATTTTGAGAGGTCTTGCCAAGTAGGGCTAACTTTCGCCTCATTTTACTAGTTGGGTTTTTCTGCTGTTTGCTAAATCAGGCAAATGAAAGATTAAAGTTCAATATATGTTTGTGTGTGCATCAGTGCACAACCACACATGCCAAGAGAGGTCTGCTTTTTGATGCCCTCCATGCATCAAAAAGCATGGTGGGCCATCCAAAAATATATGATAAAAAATTAAGAAAGAAACCATTAGCCCTTAAAATAGGTCTGAAAATACAACCCTTACTGTCCTATTTCTTTCATGAGTTAAATTCAGATTTGTGAAACCCCAACTGATAACAAGGACCTTGGCTTTGTAACTCAAAAATTTAGTTTATCCTTCAGTCAGAGCGGCTATTTGTGCAAAGCTGAAAGCATATCCCTCAAAGCAAATATGGAATATCTTGCTCACAAACAAGGGTCCATAATGAAGCAAACTGACCTCGAATTCTGACCTCCAAAATTTAACCAGTTCATTCTCCATTCGTTCATTGAGATATTACCTTCATAACCGTGGCCCAGATGGACATGAACATGGACAAACGATACAAAAGCATGATGCCCCAGCCTTAGAGTCTAAAAAACAAAATGAAATCAGTTTTATTCCAATCAAAAATATTCACCCAAAAAAGACTGAATAACATTTGTCATCAATTGTTAATCATGTGATAGTCACTTGAAGGGAATGGCCTACAGCCTTCGTAAAACACTGATCACAGGCTTCACAGCCAACTTATTTCACAGATTACACAGACAGACTGATCCTCACTCATCTTTGTTTCTGTTTTCACTTTAAGATTTTAACATTTCTACTTAAAGTAGCTATATATATAGTTATTGTAGATGAAGTAATACAGGTGGATGTTAAATAGTGTTCAACAGTAGTAGTGTTCACTGTAGTTCAACCTTTGATCAGTAGAGGGCAGCACAAGCCCACAAGGTAAATCCTCTCTTTCTGATTCAGCCTGCTGAAATGATTCCTTTTTTATCATCCTGTAACTAAAATAAAAAAATAGTGTTTATCACACTTTATTTTATGTTGATGCGCTCACAAAACTTGTCTATGCCTCAAGAACAAAGAAATCTTTTTGTTGACACAGTCACATCACCATTTCATGTGCCGTTACAAATTCAGCTTAGCCAATTTCAAGGTTTAGAAACATCAAATATTTTGTGGACAGTGAGAAGCAATCCTCTCTACAGTTTATTATTGATCTTCATTATCACCTCCCAAAGCTTTAGGAAGGATTCAGATTTACACGTCACACACTTCAGTTTTTGTTTGTTCTTAACAGTGGCAGAGGAAGTTTAAAAATGCTGTTGAACTGTTCCACTTAGTTTTGTTTACTCTCCTATTTGATTACACCAAACTTTGCTTGAAGCCATGAATATTTATTTCACCTAGGAAGGAGAAGTCCTGACATCAGTGAAAATTTGGCCATTGAGATCTAAATAAGGTTGAATGAATGGAAGAAAGATTAGAGGAATCACAGGATAAAAAGTTGGAGATAGTAAAAAATCAGAGTACCAGTAGCTGAGAGATTCCAACACTGAGTCCTACATTTCCCAAGATGCCTTTTTTCATAAGACCTTTATCACCAGGGTAATGACTGCTTCAGTTATTTACATGTTCACAGTTGACCCACTGATGTTGTGGCTTCAGTTCAGCACTTGTAGCTTCCACCAAGTTGGGTTTTCTCAGTCAGAAGTGACTGTCTTTGAGGAAGATGTGGAGAGAAGTGAGGAGAGTTGCAATGTTTATCAGCCTACACCTATGGCTTAATCTTTACCACAAAGTTTCTGGAATAAGATGATTCTAGCTGTGATGATTCCAGTTAGAGTTGTTTATCAGTCTTAAGAAAGCTCAGTTGCCATGAAAGAGCTGTTAATGTAACAAGAAAAATGTAACAAAAACTCCTAATGTAATGGACAGTTTTAAGCCTCATAATGTAACAAGAAACACAAAATATAACAGCAGCATTTTGTCACATTATTGACCTGTTATTACATTATGAGTTGTTATATTTTACTTGTTACATTACACAAAGTCATTACATCAGTTCTTTGATGTTTTTATCCTCAGAGAAAGAGAGACTAGTGGGTCACTCAAACCTAGAAAAACATGACTCACTAAGACCTGGAGGTTTCAGATTCCTCTGGTTCCCAGGCTCCACACACACACACGTAGGCTGTAGAAATTGACACACATGAACATTTTTATACACATTATTCATGCTTTCATTTTAGTTCATGGTTGAACTCTTCTTTTTTTTTTCTTAATACAAGCAACAGACATCCAACTTATCAACCCATAACAGTCAGTAAATCTGACAATGTTTAGGAAAGTTGATGAAGATGATGATTTTTGGGTTGTTATTCAAATTAACCTAATATAACTAAGTAAAAAAAAATTATTTTTGTCTTGGATAACTCTTAATGTTTGGAAATTAAAACAACATAATCACATTTTTGTTCTGAAAAAGCGCTTTTAACTCTAAATGTTACTATCAGTATTTGGTGTTACATCCTTTGAGCTCTACAGCAGCTACATTGTTCAGATCCTTGTTGTGATTTTATTCATATCACTTTACTGTTTTGGTTTAGCTGTTGACATCCAGCTGTTTCCAGAAAAAAGCCACTGTAGAGAACCAGATAAAAGACAAAGTAAGCAGCTAGCAAAAGAGCCATTTGGAGGTAGAGATCAAATCAGAAGAAACAGGGAACAGAGACTATGCTGCTCTTTATTTAAATGTATTCTTCATTATATTAGCTTAAATAGAAAGCAATTAAAGGTTCTTTGAGTCTTGTTTGATGCTTTAGCATAGTGTCCATTATACCACAAATGGACAACGTTCTGTATGAAATAAAGAATAAAAATAACAAAGATTTTCATGATGGGAAAGATGTTTTTGTTCTTCTGCCCATTTGCTTCAGTACGAGCTCATGAGAGTTACGGGGGAAAGGGTGAGTTGTTGTGTGTCTGGTTGTATACAATGGCTGCTAGTGGAGTGATTAGCTGGGACATAGCCACAGCATCAGTTTTGTCAGAACTGGACAACATGTCTTTATGAATAAAAGGGCAAAGAGCAACACCAAAAGTATTTCATGACGGAAAAGATGTGTTCGCTCTTCTCCTTGTCATCTTCGGCGTGGGTTTGCTATCATTACTGGTGGGGTTTGCCGGTGTACCCAATGGCTGCTGCCGCAGTAGCTGTTAGCTTGGATGTAGCCAAAAGCAGCAGTTTAATTAAAACTGGATCACATTTGCCTTTAAAACAAGAGCACAGAGCTACACTGAAAGCTTGTCTCTGCAGAGAAGATGTTTTTGCATGTCCCCCAACCGGCCTTGGCATCAGTTTTATTCAAAGAGCTCTGCCATTAACAATCTACGGGGCAGCGTAACCTGTCATTTCATAAGAAGCGCATGCATGACAAGTTTGAGTTAAAAAGAGCTGATGAAATAGCGTTGGCTATATGAGTGTTTATAATTCAGATGCAAGTATGTCCAAGTTCTCTGGCTTGTCTACCTGAATAAAGATGCTTCCTAAAAGTATATTCCCTTTCTATGGTTGCTTTTAGATGGGGAACAGGCCTCATATTAATCTTTGCCTGGAGCTCTATCCTGTACATTTTTAACCAACAAATCTCATACTGCCATCTCCTAACATTCAAGTTAATCACTCCTAAAGAGGCGCTGTAGTCAAGGGAATCATAGTCTGCAGGGTGGAGTTCATACATTTTTTTTTTTCTTTTAAGATTTATTTTTGTGCCTTTATTAGATAGAGAAGAGGAGGACAGTGTACAGACTCAGAAACAGGGATGAGAGACAAGTGGTGTAGGGCCACAGACCGGATTCAAACCCAGGCCGCCCGCGTATGTGGTCGACCATCTGCACGCCCCAGTTCATTACTTTGTTATGCCTGCAGAAGCGGCAGCTTTAAGGCCTAAAAATGTTTTAAAAAGATCTACTATGTCAGGGATTTTGTCTCACTTTTACAGCTCATAAAGAGGCCTCAATATTGATTTCAGTCTTCTTCATATCCACCTAAAATCCTCACAGGACCTTGAAGTGATAGAAGTGAATCGGCCAATCTTGGTTTAGTCTGACTTTAAAAATCTCTGTATGTAAGATGATCTATCTTTAGCTTTAGTCCCTCCGTCCTCCTGCCTTCATCCGTACAAATCAATGTTGCACCGTCCACATGATCACATGACGTTTGGATGTTTTAAGCCCTTGGGACAGATCAAGCTGCGTTCAGACGACGTCCACACACGGACCACATACAGAACACATGCAGGCCTGATCTGTTCTCCTTCATCATGGACCTGAGACTCCTGTTTGTAGTTTCTGCTGTTCTCCTGGGGGCCACGCTCACCATCTCACTGGCAGACCGAGGCTCACAATGCAAAGTCAAATGGTAATTGTTTTTTTCTTTACTCTTTTTTTATTCAAATAACTTCCTTAAGGAAAGTTGGAGCTTTAATTTATGTGATGTCTTCACCTTTGGGGATTTTTTCAATAAATTCTCTGTAGTTTTGAGCAATTAAAAAAGCTTTCTTTGATTAAAAAGTCCATGCAGCAGATGTTTCTAAATGTTCACAAAGCAGATGCTGCATCATGAGACCAGCTTGTAGACAGAGATAACTCTTTGTGTGTGTGTTTTAGTTGCATGAAATCCATTTCTGTCACAGCGTAAAAGGGTCAGATCCATGTTAGACAAGGAACTTATGCAGTCAAAGCTTTCATTTTTCACGCATGTTATCGAGGATATGTGAAGGCTAAAGGGCTCATAAGACTCACATAATTCATACCAGTGCAGAGAAATACAGACATTTGACTGTTGTTGACAGAATATACTGCTTGTGAGGTTTATGTTTTTATTAATTGTGATTTTGTTTTTTCTGTTCGTGGGGGCTGTACAGGTTGTTTGACATCTCATGTAGTCTGGTCCAGGGAAGGCTGGTGAACCAGATCAAGGCCTGGCAGATCAGGCAGAGCTGTCTGTTTGCAGCTTTAGGAGAGAGGTGCTCTTATGAGGTCAGAGACATCGTCTTTAACTAATATAATGTTGAAATATGATCATTTGAAAAATCTTAAGTTTATAAAAATGATTTCTAAGCACGAATGGGAAGCATGCAGACAGATGTAAACATCTTCTTTGTGAGATATCCCATTGATTTCCATCATATGACAATTAAATAATCAGCCTATATACTTGTTGTTAAAATGTCTGCAAGCAGTACCACATGGTAGGTGTCAAGCATGATGATGTTATTTTCTTTTGTTATTCAGATCTGTGATCTGATAAAATCGTCATGCTCTTAGACCGTGCACACCAAGTCTGATGCATTTATTTTTCTCTCCATTGCAGTCTCGTACTAAAAAATTAACTGTGTCCATTAATCCAATAGAGTCCTTCACATATTTTAGTTTGTTGAGAGAGGAAAACTCTCATCATACATTAAACCATTTTATTGCTAAATGGATATACGGTTTTACGTGGCTAAGAAGGCTCTGCTTTGACTTTCCAAAGACCACATTGCTAGATACCCCCATTTGGATAGATACATTTATGACAATGCATACTGAATACAACAGAATTAGTGTGAAGCAACAAATCCATAGTAGCATGAATCTGAATATGAGGGTGCAACAAGCTTAATGCTATAATGGAGGAAACGGGTGTATCCATCTGCTTTGCAAGAGTAATGCAGCACAGGGTTTCACAAAATCAGAGACAGGAATGGATGACAAAAGATAAGATTATAAAAGATTAAAAAAAGAAAAAAGGTGTTCAAATCATCTTAAAAATGAAAAAAGAAGCATCAAAATCTGCAGGACTGATAGTATCCTTTTTCCATTGATAACAAACTGAGCTTGAAATATGCAGTTGTCAAATGTTCCTGACTATTTCTGAACTGTTTTCCAGCTTGTGACGTCTGTTCCATACGTGATCACCGCCACGCACACGTCTCCTTCCACCAAGAAAGTGAGCGACCTTCAATTTCTCCTGGAGCAGTCTACCATCTGCAAAGTGACCGTAAGAGTGGATTTTTTTTTCTTGTACACACTTTCTTGAAATACACAGAACTTGAAATCTAACTACCAGCATCATGAATCCATTTTACCATTTTACTTAGTATAAGGGGGGTTTCCCATGAGGCACGATTGTTCCTGCTTTCACTTTAATGACATTGTTTGATGCCTTTCTAATTATATTTTATACAGTCTAACCAAGCAGGAGCATTTCAACCACTCCCATCAACATTGATTATTGCTCTGTACCCTACCCTTTTATTCTAAAGAGAATTGGGTCACCCTACCTCTAGACATGAACATGCAAAATGTTGTGGTATGGCTGAGTGGTGGGGGGAAAAGGGCTGTGGAACTGGTCCTCAGTGTGTCATTGTGAAGATGAACATTGATTTTTTTTCTAACTGTTGATGAAAAGTCAAAGATGAAGAGGGTTCTAAATGCTTATCAGATGCTGTTTCTGGTGTTGCCCATTCAACTAAATGTTTCTCTTCTCATTCTTCATTAACCCTGTTTTGTGAATGTTTGTGATCAGGGTGAGGCCGTGTCTGAGTTCTCCAAAGATCCGGCTGATAACAGCACAAATTACTGCAGCCTGCAAAACCTGATGGATGGTAAATATTTGATCTGTTTACTTGGCAACATTAGCATGAGAACATATTTTATAGCTTATTTTTATGGTTAATCATCCCTTCTTAATGAGGCTCTTCCTCCATGTTCAGGCAGTAACCTGATCAACGCTGAGGGATACAAGCAGTTCAGCAACAAGTGGATCTGTTCCGGCTATGAATATGCAAACTGCACTTTTTAACTGGAAACAAATGTCTTTATGAGTACTGCCCCTCTATTATTTTTACTATTGCCAATATTTACTGTCCCAGTTAAAAAAAACTGCATTGTAATTAAATCTGAACATTTATACCTGAAACAAATTCAATAATCTTAAAATAATATGACAGTTGATGTCTATTAGAAGAACAAAAGACCTATATTACATTTTTTACACAAAAAAGAAATAAATCAATGAAATAAAAAGCCTACAGCAGCTCTTTGTGAGATTCTTCATGATGATCATGGGGTACTTACATTTTCTTGTGTTTGTGTTGGTAAAACTTTTCTTTTTACATGTGGATTGTGCTTGTTTCATCTGTTTTTAATTATTGATTTCATTGGAGAGGCAGACAGAGGTGTGTAGCATTTGGAGCCAATGGACAATTCCCCTAATGGGGATAATTAGGTGTAGCTCATTGTATTATATAAAAATGTAGTTTAAATAATATAACCTAACACAACGTAATGTAACACAACATAACGTAACACGACATGATGCAGCACAGCGTGACATAGCACAGTATGACATAGCACAGTGTGACATAGCACAGCTTGACATAGCACAGCGTGACATAACACGGCGTGACGTAGCACGACGTGATGTAACCTAATGTTACTTAACACAACTTCCTGTAACACAACCTCACTTAACACAATATGATGTACCACAATATGACGTTACACAAAATGATGTCACACAACATGACGTAACCCACTGTGACTAAACACAATGTCAGTTAACACAGCATGACTTAACCAAACATGACTTAACCCCATGTGACTCAAGGAAACATGACTTAACAAATGTAACACAACGTAATGCAACACAACGTAACACAACACAACCTAACGTAACACAACCTAACAGAACACAACCTAACGTAACACAACCTAACGTAACACAACGCAATGTCACACAACGTAATGTAACACAACATAATGTAACACAACATAACGTAACACAATGTAACGTAACACAACGTAACGTAACACAACCTAACGTAACACAACCTAACGTAACACAACCTAACGTAACACAACGCAATGTCACACAACCTAACCCACACAACGTAACGTCACACAACGTAGCGTCACACAACGTAGCGTCACACAACGTAGCGTCACACAACGTAACGTCACACAACGTAGCGTCACACAACATAACGTCACACAACGAAATATAACAACATAACGTAACACAACGTAACACAACGTAACATAACACAATGCACCGTAACACAACGTAAGATAACGTGACACAGTGTGAATTATCCAAACATGAATTAACCAAGTGACTGAACACAACATGACTTCACAGAACATAATGTGTCACAACGTAAAAACATAAAGTAACATATGTTGTTATAGTATAGTGTGGTGCTGTATTATATCATACAATAGTGTATTGTATTGTACAATCTAGTTGTATTGTTGTGTTACATCTTAACACATCTTATCGTATTGAAACAATTGTATTATTGTCATATATCATTCTGTATTGTATCAGTTACATAGTATCATATCATATTGTATCATATTGTATCATATCAGATATAATATATCTTTTGATATATGATATAATGTTTATGTCATATGTCATAACACGATATGTGACATACAAATATCATATAAATTATAAAACAACATACAGTGCTTAACAAATTTATTAGACCATGACCCAAAGTAAGGTTTATGCCACAGCTGCATCATTAAGTGCTTTAATGCAGACTCTTTCATTTTCAGTGAGCTCTCCACATTTTACCATTTTGAACAGGAATGAGGAATTTCAAACAGAATTCACCTTTGAATTCAATGGAAAAAAAAAAAAAAAACAGAAAAAAAATCCCATTTGTAATCATTTTAATGACCAGGCTGCATCTCTGCAGTTTACATTTATTGGTCTGTATCCAGTAATGTGCAATAAACACATTTTAATTACTAAATGAGACTAAACCTGGCAAAACTTGAGAAAACCTTGAGAAACATTGTAATGCACACAAAATCCCTGGGGTTTTCTGCCCTCTACAGTCAAATTTGGGATATAACTGTCCTGTGTGCTGTCCATTTCAGACTTTATGTAAAAACGTATTTAGAACAAACAGTTAGTCTCAGTGTGCCTTGCTTCCTGTCTTAACAATTGTGGGCCGCCAGAAATGTTTCTGTGGGCCGCCATTGGCTCATGGGCTGCACTTTGAGAACCCATGATCTAAACAGTTAATGCATGATTTGCTGGTAGCTCACAGCGTAAACCAGGTTTATGTTAGCTAGCACACTAGCTTGCCAACAGTACCATATCCACCATGTCACTAATATGGCATTCATTGAGGATGTGAAGTGTCCATTGTTCCACGTTCAGTTCTCCAGTGTTTTTAAGTATTCCAGTAGTTTACTGCATTTGAGTATACTACTCAGTGTGAATGCACTTTGCGCACTTATGCAGTCAAAGTGTTTAGTATTTAAGTATGCAATTTAGGACAAACTTTAAGTATTGTTTACACAGACCTTAAAGAGAATAGAAAGGGTGTAAACATTTTTTTATTTTTCATGCAAACTCAAACAAACTGGTAAAAAGTATGAATCTATCCACCTTTGATTGAGAGAAAAATTTAACTTCTTTTTCAGATTATACCGTTCTATCTCACGATAAACATGAAACATCACCATCCTTCCTGCATGTCACAAATGATACCAAACATGTTGGTCCATCAATATTAGACTGTTAAATTTGACATTATTTGTGAAGCAGTACTGAACCTGCAGTTATAGTCAAACATGCTCCACCTTTAAGAAAGACAAGTAACAGCAGCAGCAGCTTTGTGACTATTGTGGAGGGGTTCATGCGACAGTCCGCTCGTCATAAGTGAGTCTGTGACTGAGTACAAACATACCATGACAGGGCCTGCAGGTTACTCTCACATCACTCAGAACAGTCACAAAAAGAGCTGTAGTGTGTTGAATGAAAAAGGTCAAAATAAATCTCCACCTAAGAGAAATACATTGAAGTTTTTTTTTTTTCATTATTTCAACACTTTTTCCATATCATGTATCTTAAAATGACATGATGTGTTATTTTATTGATTGATAGCATCAAAATGTACCAAAACTGTGAAAAACTTCTTGTATTTCCGAAGACAAGTGAGTAGGAGAGGAATGAACCCATCAAGAATGGGAGTCAAACTCCTACACACAGTCTGAATTGCACAAAATCACCAGCAATATTTTAGTAGTGCATTTGAAATCTTGCTACAATGACAATCCTATTGAAGATGATATGTGAACCCACAACAAACATTCAAAGTAAATAAAATACCTTAAAGAACTAAACTGGATCTATCTCACAATAGACTGTTAATAAACCTGATACATGTTTAACTTTTGAATCCTGACTCAAAACCACATAGAACAAACAAATAAGTACATTAAAGGGCTGTGACCAGAGGCCTTTTTTGTGCTGGAAGTGCTTATTTTCAATGCAAACCCAAGCAGTCCAGTGCTTTTCAGCGCTCATGATCCCCTTGACGTCAGATGTTTTTTGTTGCTGCACCTACAGCGATCATGGTTTAAAAAAAAAAAAGTTAAACTTTAGAAACAGGGCAGTGCCCACCAATGTTACTTCTCCCTCACCGACCAATCAGAATGAAGAAGGGGCGGGATTTATGATGTCAGCATTGTCAAACACTATTGTGGAAAGAAAATAATCTGACTCATCTTCTAAAGGGTGTAATTTAACAGGTCTGCAGCTGCTGATTATGTCAGGAAAGAACTCCTTTACTTTGTTGTCGTAATTTTGTGTTGATATTTCCTTGAATAAAAGAAGACATTAAGCTATGAGGCTATTAAAAATAACTTTATAGATAGTACAGTTGAAGACAGAAGTCAATTTTTGTAACCTAACTAATCTAAAACAGGTTGGGGTTGCAGCCAGCACAACAAAAGTAGCTGTGGTAACAGGCCTTGAACAATAATATTGATTATCACAGGATTATATTCCAGCCACATCATCATTATCTGTGGTCTTTATCAGAAAAAGAATAATCACAAAGATCAAAAAAGTGGCTCTGAGCTATTATAGTGTAGGTTGTTCATAAATCCTCATAGATGATATTCCATCATATTTGTACAAAAATGTCCCATTTTCAGATAAAGGTGACAGTTTCACAAATGTTCCTGCTCCTTTTCTGTGGAATCGTTTTGAACTCTGAGTCTAATTTACATACGCTCCTTCACCATGCTGTTTGTGAAAAGCTTGTTCTTCTGAGTCTGAGGAGCGTGAATGTCAGCACACGTGGCCTCCAGGAGGAAGCGGAGTACCGAGAATTGAGGTTCGTCTCTCCCTCACTGTGTTTTACCACCTGCTTGTGTCTCTGTGTCAGTGTCAAATTCAGTCAGGCAGCAGTAGAGGAGCTTCTGTGTGAATCTGGTGACATTGGCTGCAGGAGGAGGAGAGGAACAGGAGAAAGAGGAGAGGTTATAGGGATCAACAGGAAAAAGGGGTCATAATTTAAGAGGAAAAAACAATAGTGAAAAACTGCTATAATGAATGACTACATGCTGGGTTTGCTTAGCCAATCTTATGATTATGATAATGTGGAGAAAAATAACTTTGCACAAAAAATAATTGAAGGCTGCCCTGGGCTTCCATGGCCTCAAACCCAAAACTTACTGTTAAGCCTGCGCATGAATTTGGGCCTCCTCTCCTCTGGTAGGTAAATCGCCACATAATAGACCGGCAACCCTGAGAGCGCGATGCCTATTCCTATGAGGGAATTGATGGTGTCTGCGTACAGAGGGACGATGACTAAGAACAGGCTGCACAGACAGTAGATGAAGGGGAAGAACAACGTCAACTATGGAGAGAGAAAGAGACAGAAATCTGATAAGATTATTAAAAAACACACTCAACTGTGTTAACATCTTTTGTTATAATGTTGCTTCAGACAGTAACTGTCTGTGAAACCACTCACTGCTCACCATATGGTGGTCCATAAAGGGTTTTTTCCATTTTTTAATGATTACCAAATTACAAATGAGCATTGACAGGCGCTGTCAGCAAGCATGTATGTGCAGTTTTTGAGCAGAGCCTCCATCCCTGGGATAAACTTTATAACCATTTAGTTAAATGTATAACAAGTGTCTGACTAAATTAAAGGGTTTTGGATGGAGTGACAGTTTTTCATTATGATACTCAAAGGCAGCAGATGGCCTGCTGAATGTACAAATAAATGAATTGTGGCACAAAAATGTGTTTTGTCATTTTTTACAAAATCAGTGTTATATATTTATTAATTATTACACTGAATTGGTTTGTGACAGTATTATATAGAGAATGTGAAGTTTACATCACATTGGAGGCACCTTCTTTGAAGCAGAGGTTCCCAAACTTTTCAGCCCACGATCCCCAGAACAACAGTGTCAGTGACTGGGGTCACCACTGTCGCTGGAGCTGATTCAACCGTAGTCCCACATAGCTGTACACGTTCAAGAACAGTTGTGTGCAACTAACTTTTTAAGGATTTTTAAAACATATCTTTTTTCAGCATAAATCTCAGCTTATGACTATGGCTTTCTTACAAATTTATCTTAAATTGAATTTATTTCATGAATATACACAGCAAAATCGCCAGTGTTAGATTTAACACTGAGAGTGTTAAATCTAACACTAGAAAAGTGTTTATATGTGTCCACTCTTTTGAGTGTTAATTTAACACTTTTCATAGTGTTACATTTTTTTTTACACTGAACAAGTGTTACTCCAACACTGTATGGTGTTAAACATTTACACTGGTGAACACTGAGTAGTGTTGATAGTACTCTACACTGGTGTCAGTGTTAAACAACTCTAACTCTACCCGACTACACTTGACTGGTGTGTTAACACTAAGGAGTGTATTACAATTAATTTCACTGGGTGTAAAATGCTGTGGCTTTTCAATGCCCCTCTTCCACAAACCCAATAATTAATAGAAACAAGACTTGTAAGTTTGACAAATTGTGTGTAGAATATCAGATACATGTGCTCTCATTGATTGCCTCCTCACATTATGAGGTAGGTCATAGCAATCATGGAGAAATAAAACTGATTCAGAGTCAGCACTTGTCCTCAGTTGAAAGACACTCTTTCCACAGATGTATGTGAGCCGTCACCACAGCCAAGACTTGACCAACCTGGAAGACAACTACACTCATGGTGCAAAAGCATTTAACATCAAAAACTTAAGAACTAAAGATATTTCAAGAAACATGTGCAAGTGAATCCCAGCAGTGATTCTTGTACAACAAGCAACATCTAAACACAGCTAAACATCTAAATGCATCTAAAAAATCTGAAACACAGTTAAACACCCTGCACAAAGGCATGATGGGAAAACCCTGCCCCCCAGCTTTGAAATTGCAGTAGGTGGGGCTTGGATCAACTGACTCTCTCCAGTGTTGGACTAACACTGATTGATCAACACTGTCAAATAACTCCAACACTGAAGACCATTTACAGTAAATGGAGTTAAAATAACACTTTGAGTGTTAAAATAAACACTAAAATGTTTAACACTGAGAATTCAACACTCCAGTTTTTGCTGTGTATTTGTAAACGAATGGGTAAAATATACAATTTCAAATATTTAAAAATGTTTTTTGTTTTTTTAAATGCATTTTGCACCCCCCCAATCTCTAGTCTAAATTTAACGGAAGATGCCGCAGCAAAAAGTAGACTTTTGAAATTATAAAAGGAAAAATATCCCTTTATACTATAAAATATCATGCCATCCCCATAGAAACTGCAGTATTATGTATGCCTTTACTGAGCATTTAAGCAAGCAGCACCTTCACAGGCCTGTGTCTGTCAGGCTGGGTGAAGCGCAGGTAGATGAGACCGGCCACAGACAGACCCACATAGAGCCAATAACTGAAGCTGAAATAATTGATGAGCTGAAACACGTCCTCCACACACAGGAAGATCAGACCCATCAGCCCCTGCAACACAACAATGAAGCACTCATTATTCAGAAGCATTCATGAGACTATTTTTAGTTGCAGGAGGTGTATTACTTAAGGGAATATGATTCATATTAAGAGTTAAGTGAAATAGTGCTAACATTGAACAGCAGTGCAGGTATGGGTGTGAATCGCTCCAGGTGGATTAGACTCAGACTGTCTGGAAGGTGGCCCTCTCTGGCCCCAACAAAAAACAGCCTGCATGGTAAACAACAACAAAAAGTTAAAGACAACAGACTCATATGATTGCAGCTTATGTCAGCTATTTTTTCAGTTTTCCCTGATTACCTAGATGCAGCAATGATGGAAGCATTGAGCCCTCCATAGCAAGACATGGCCACTGAGATAGGGATGATCCACTTGAATGGTCCTAGGACTGCATTTCCAAAAGTCTGGGAAGTCAGATCAGTCAGCATTATTAACAACCCTCTGGTGTGTGTGAAGACATTTTTAGAAGAACCTTTCAGTAGCTCAGACCATGTATTTTTAACCTTTCAGTGACATAATGAAACCAAATTCTACTGATGTCAGAGAGCAAAACCTTCGAGGTCGTCTGTTTCTGAGCAGAGCAGGATTATAATTAGCAGCAGGATGAATTATCGTCTTAGGTGTGCCTTACCACAGCGACGGCATCACTGGCCAGCAGAGAAGGCATGTCCAAAACAACATAATACGCCACATTAGTCAGCAGGTAGATGATGGTCACTATGGGCATGGAGATAGCGATGGCCAGAGGAAGATTCCTGCAAAAACATGAGCAACACAAAATGGTTACTGATTCACCCGACATCTGCAGTAAACACTACAGGACATTTACAAATTTATTTACTGACTTTCCAACCTTTACAGCTTGTGTCTTTTCACTCATGCAATTCTTCCATTTCAAAACAAATACAATAAATACACTGGCCAAGGCTGTTGTTAAAATTACCCCTGTAAAACAACATGTCAAATAAATATTTGTAATATATTTCCAAAAACATTCATCTGACCACTTAGGGGCAGCAGAAAAAAAGTTTTAAACACAAGGAGCAAATCATCACCTCACAATATAGCTAGCATCCCTGCAAAGAGGCATGGAATATACAATTATGTAGCTAACAGGAAAGCAGATGGATACATAGCATAAAATGCATGCCAGTAAACTAATACGGAGCATATGTTTATGTAGATAGCAGGCTAGCAAACTGGTACATGTCAACAAATTAATGGCTAACATAACATAAATAGTTTTAAAGCACAATGCATATTTAAAGCAAACTGGTAGGGAGTGCTAACATGCTTGTAAAATGTAAGGCCTATGGAGCATAAACATTATACTGCTAACATACAAGCAAACTGATGAAGCACAAAATTATAAAGTAAAGATGCTAAAAAACTGGTATTGGGGATAGATTCATACTGCTAAAATGCAAGCGAACTGATGGAGCATAAACTGATACATTAACATGATAGCAAACAACATAACATACTAGCAAACTGGTAATGCGTAAATCTAAACAGTCATGCTAGCAAACTGATGAAGCTTAAATCTATATAGTAAACATGCTAGCAAACTTATGCAGCATATCCTGATAGACATGCGAGCAAACTGATGAAGCAAGAATTTATACGGAAAAAATGTTAGCAAACTGATGAAGTGTAAATTTATATAGTAAACATGCTTGGAATTTCCCCTTGTGGGACTAATAAAGGAATATCTCATATTATCTTAGCAAATTTATTTAAAAAATGTATTCAATAAACATGCTAGCAAACTGATGTAACATAAATTTCTACAGTAAACATGCTAGCAAATAACCTTGCAAAGCAGATGGATACGCCCCACTGTCATTTTCTACCAGCAACAACTAATCCCTGCCTGTAGCTATCATAAAATCATGCCGAAGCAAGTTAGGGGGAAGCATGAAAACATCTTTTCAGCAAAGGAAAAGCTTTCCGTGTGGTTCTTTGCTCTTTATATAATAAAGAAATGTGGTCCAGTTTTGACAAAACTGTCACTATTTTATCACTTCACTGGCAGCAGCCATTGCTACCATCTTCCAGTACAACTAAACCCATCCATAGCTATTGCCTTGTTCTCCTCAAATGACACTGATTGGTCAGGTCAGACCTGGCACAGTTGTCTCAGATTGGAGCTTTGAAAGATAGATCTGCCTTATGGCCGACATTGAATCTGGCCAATCCATCTGCTTTTCAAAGTTAGATGATTGCTATCCAAGCTCAAGTCCACTCACCATTTGCCAACTATAAATGGTTGAAGTTAGGTCTAAGGCATTTAGACCTGATTTTATCCAGCTTTAAACCATATTTCGGTACTGAAATCACTGTATTTGTTGTGTGTTTGTGTGTATTACCTTTCAGGATTCTGAATCTCCTCAGTCACAAAGTTGAGAGTATCCCAGCCAGAGTAGGAGAACAGAGCTGAGTAAAGAGCCAGAGCAATGGCTCCTGGATCCGTTGAGGAGCCTTCAAATGGACTCTCGAAGCTTTTTGATTCTCCTGCACACAGACAGTCAAAACTTTAATAACATGCAGCCTACATACATAAGTTTATGTTTCCTCTGATGCATTAATACTGTATGTTATTGTACCTGTCGATGCTTTCAGGATTCCTACAATAATGATGAGGACGAGGGCCATGAGCTTGGTGTAAGTGAAAATGTCAGTGACCAAGGTCCCCCACTTCACGTAGGCACAGTTGATGAAGATGAGCATGCCTGGACAAACCAGAGGAATCATAAAAAACACTTATCTGCGTGACGGAGATTGTGTTGTAGCTGAGTCGTATGAAGCTGGAGGTAAAGAAAGACCCTTAGTATGTCTGATCTCTAACCTAAATACCACGTCTGCTCACAACGTTCCTCACAGCACAAAGCCAGACTGCAAACCATGATGGTATTTATACAGCGCTGTCTAACTATAGCTGAATGCAGTCTCACACGCACAGGGTTACTGAGTTTAAAACTAGGATGGGACAAATGGATAGCTAAATATATGCTTGTACTATATCATCAGTCCACCACTTTATTGGAAGAAAAAAATACTCCTTTTTAAAGAGTTTTTAACTCTAAAAACAACATGTCAGCCTCTATGAAGGACACCTGCAGTGACATTATACTTTCCAATAATTTTAAATGTTATAAACTTAAAGAAGACTTTCAGTTTTGACACTGGGAGACAGTAAATTTAATACACATGGACTAGCTAACAGGACTTCCTGTTAGTTAGCCCCCCCCCCCCGACCTTCTAATCGGCCCCTTATGGTGGAGCATAAATAGAAGAGAGTTTTTCCTGTCTGTATCTTCCCACAAACAAACACTCGTCATGAAATAAACATTTATGTTATGTGAAGAATAGGGAGCATTTTGGGGTGCTTGTTTAGCTTAGCAATAAAAAGTTAAAAAAAAAAAAAAGACTCAATAAAAAAAGAATGTGCTTCTTTATGACATGAAGAACAGATGCATGTCTCAACAAATAGGATTTTTTTCTGGATTGTGAACAATGGTGGTTAGTGCATTATTCTTCAGCGGGTGCAATTTCTCAAACATAAACTGTTATCTAAATCTAAAGGCTCATTTATGCTCCTTTTACGTACAAAAATACATCAGGATTTTTTAAAAGACAGAACCACCACTGCATACAGTCTCATACACAACTATCTTGGGGTGGATGTTAAAAAATGAATCCACTAGAGTTTTCTCTCTCACACGGACCTAAACTACGTCGTTGTTGCTGCTACATCTGTCGCTCACCCAGATGTGCTCATGGAGCTCAGCAGAAGTTTAAAGCACTAAGACTTTTTCCTACTCATTCATTCATCACCATCCCTTCATATCATTCTTATTTCCATTCTTTCTTTTCGCTCTGGTGATCAGCTGATTATCAGCATTCAGTCTCTTACGTACTCAGCTAATCGGACTCTGCCACAGCCTGGTTTGACCAGTCATCATGGACATGTCATATTTTATATCTGTAGTCCTCTCTTTCAGTCCTCTGACACTCTAGTACTGCACTGTTGTTTTTTTGGGCAAGATTGTTGTTTTTGTATGACCAATTTGCTCTCTGAATATCTGTTCTATTCTGTTCACTGTGAAAGAAAACATGTAATCTTGACAGCCGTGCCAGTTGTTCCATCACTTTAGAAGAAAATTGATGGCAATTCGCTGCCAGTTTAAGTGGGAAAACCCACTGGAACAACCTAAAAAATGTGAGATGAGCCAATCTATAGTCCTTTGTTTACATGTGTTGCTTGATTCATATTATATTTTGACAACAGCCTGGTACAGACACGCCATTCAGACCTCAGGGTACTGTGTTTAAAGGGGGAAAAGGAGATGATACGTCATCTTTAATGGCTGGCAGGTGCTGACAGATTACCAAGCATTACATACATTATTTATTTATGTTTATCCTACTAGATCAATCTTTCACCTCTCAAAGTTTGGAGTTAGAATACCCCAGTACCCATTATTAATAAGACCACCACTTGCTGAACCTTCTCCTCACACATTCAGACACAGTAAATGTTTCTTACAGATGCAGGCTGCTGCAATAAGTCGTACAGCTTGAAACGGCTGCTGGCAGGTGGGATAGAAAGCCTCCACCAAGTTGTTGGCCAGTGTCAGAGAAACCACCGCCTGGCTGGCGGGCCTAATCAGCAGGATGGATGTCCAAAGACGCGTGAAGGCCAAGAGGCCTCCAAAAGACTCAAAGATGTAGGCGTAGCTGGCTCCAGACTTGGTGATTGTGGTCCCAAGCTCAGCGTAGCACAAAGCTCCAAACACAGAGAAGATCCCCCCAAAAACCCAAATCACCAGCGACAGTCCATAAGATCCACTGTGCATGAGGACACCCTTAGGTGTGACAAAGATCCCAGAGCCGATCACGTTTCCTACAATGAGGCAGACTCCATTCATCAGAGAGAGCTCTCTCTTCATCCGCACTTTCTCTTCTTTTTTTGGTGCTTTTATAGTATCAGTCGTTGCCTTCACACTCTGGCAGATCTTCAGAAGAACGACCTTTATGGTCTGCTTCAGATCCCTCATGGTCCAGTCCTTATGTGGAGATGACAGGACAAAGTTAAATGGGAAACTACTGATGTGACAATTTAAACACACTGTTGTCCTATCACTTATGATTTTATTTTCTTCTTTTCACATAGTGTCTAACTCTAGATTTTAAGGCTAAGCTAAAAGAAACAAAGAGCTAGAATGTCTTCTGTTGATGCATCTGGAAAGGAACAGAGCATACTTAAAGTATTAATGTCAAAAAAGACACGAGATTTAAAGTATAAAAGTAAACTTACTTTATATGCTCCTTAAAATAAAATCAACAGGTGTGTTTGTTCCTCTGAGCATGTAGAGTCGTCCTTAGGTCACTGTTACATTGGTGAGTCAGGAAAAGCGACGGCTAACAGTTTAGTAACTTCATTTATCTGCAGCTCCTAACTTCTTTAACTCATGTTCATGCTGTTCAGCCCTGCACACCTTCTTCTTCTGTCTCCTGCTTACCTAAGCTGCATCACTTGCTCTGCACAGTTTCTCTGACACTAGGTCTAACTGCTTTCAAAGTCATCACTTCACATGACATTCACAGCATCCTGCATTTGTCAACTCAACAAATACGCTCCACCCAGTGGTCGCTGGAGTATCATTATTCAGGGGGCATAAGTCCTCAAACAGGAACTGCAATGTAAACTTGGGCTTACTACAGTAGACTCTTTCAAATCCTAACCAGTTTCAAAACTTGGAGGACTGTATAAGGACAGTTTCAAATAATCTTTAACATTAAATTTTTTTGACCTTACACTCTACAGGACTCAGCCAGACCATGAGGCCTCACTCAAGCTGTTTGTATCAACAACTTCACAGTGGAAACTCCAGAGACACGAAATTGCATAGAAACTTGTGTGATCTATTGAGACTTTAGAAGAAAAGCAAACATTAAGAAAAGTCGATTTCATCAGCGGGCTTTCTTGGTTTGGGCTCTGTTTAGCAGCAAAAATAGAAAGCTTGGCAACATCTGGCTGGCTATGCAACCTGGTCTGCTGGCTCCCATTGGCTATTGTGGTTATTTGTTGTGCTTTAACACCACACTCAACTCTGCCCTAAAATTCACCTTAAATGTTAGCACCATGCTAACAGCTTTAGCTTGTTAGCATGTATATATATATATATTTTTTTTTCTTTTTTTTTTTTTTTTACCTGAATAATAATCACACAAAAATGGCAAAAATAGGCTAACAGGTGGTACATTGGGATTTAAAATAATGCACAAATGGGTTAAAAGTGGAAAATGTGTTTAAAGTTGCAAAATTTGATTGAGATGCAAAAAAAAAAAAAGGCTCAAAGTGGCAAAAATGAGCGTAACAAATATTGAAATGCAGTTAAAATTGGTTAAAATATAGATTAAATGGGCAAACTGGCAAAATCGCTTGGAAAAAAGTGATAAAAGTGGGTTAAAATGTAGCAAAAGTTTGTTCAATTTGGCAAAAAATAGGCATAAACGGCTGTAAAAGGGGTTTTACATACTGCACAAATGGGTTAGAAGTGGCAAAACTGTGTCTAAAGTTGCAAAAAATTATTTAATAGAAGCAAAAAATAGGTGCAAAGTGGCAAAAATGGGTGTAAAAAGTGGTTAAAATGGTTAAATGTGCCAAAATAGGTCAACAGAGGTAATGATATGCAGGAAGTGGCAAAAACTGGTTATTACAAAGCAAATGTAGGTTTAATTTAAAAAATGGGTAAAAATGGCAAAAACTGTATAGCTGATGAAAAGTGGAAAATGGTCATCTCAAAAATGGGTGGAAAAGGTGGTTGAAAGGGCTTCCACTGTGGCACAGTTAAATAATCAACATCAGGACCTAATAGTAGTAGCCAGGATGGTAGCACCAATGTTACTGATCCAACCGGCCTTGATGCTATCAATAAGTTACAACTGTTGAGGACCCATTCTCTGGGGTCATCGGGGGCCCTACCAAATCTGCTAACACATAATAATTTCCATTTATAGGATACAGGGTTCCATCACAGCTGCTGTAATTTTGACTTGGAAAAATGATCTGTTTCACTTAAGCAAAAATTTAAATGTATTGGAATAAAAAAGATATACAAACATGCCAGCCAGCATCAGTTTTCCAATCACATTAGAAGAAAAAAATCACAAGACCAATTCACTGCCAGTGAAAGTGGGCACGTCAGTGGAAAATTATACACCAAAAAATAAGTTAATACCTTCAGGTCACCTGATTGGAAAAAGTTACAGCTTCATTTACTTTCTGTGTGCTTTTTGGCACCTATAAACCAGTAAAATGTAAATTAAGCTGACTTAGCCCTTAGTCTGCATTTATAGCTTAACTCATATTTTGACCAAAGTGCTTCATTAAAGGTGGAAAAGAGAGATGGCATGTCAATTTTTAAAGTTTAAGTAATATTTCTCTTCTCCAAGGTTGGAGTGATGGCACTGCAGTACCCTTAGTCAACAAACCCACTACATGCTGAACCTTATCTCACACATTCATTCAAACACAGTAAATGTTTCTTACAGATGCAGGCTGCTGCAATAAGTCGAACAGCATTGTACGATGGATGGCAGGCTGGGTAGAAAGCCTCCACCAAACAGCTGGCGAATGTGAGGGAAATCACTGCCTGGCTGGCCAGCCCAAAAAGCAGGATGGATGTCCACACATAAAGGAAAGCCAAGAGGCTCCCAAAAGACTCGAAGATGTAGGCGTAGCTGGATCCAGACTTGGTGATTGTGGTGCCCAGCTCAGCGTAGCACAAAGCTCCAAACACAGAGAAGATTCCCCCAAAAACCCAAATCAGCAGCGACAGTCCATAAGATCCACTGTGCATGAGGACGCCCTTAGGTGTGACAAAGATCCCAGAGCCGATCACGTTTCCTACAATGAGGCAGACTCCATTCATCAGAGAGAGCTCTCTCTTCATTCGCACTTTCTCTTCTTTTTTTGGTGCTTTTAAATTATCAGACGCAGCCTTTGCACTCTGGCAGATCTTTTGGAAAATTGCCCCTATTTTCTGCCCCAGATCTCCCATGGTCCAGTCCTTATGTGGAGATGATAAAACAGGAATTAAAAGACAAACTAACTCCAGGTCTCACGGCTGAGCTTAGAAACAAAGAGCTAACAACACCCGGTAATGAAGGTCAGCATTATGTCTGCATAGATGAATGAACAGCAGTTACATTTGTCCCGCAAAGCTCCCTTGATGCGTCCAAACAGGAAGAGAAAATACTTACTGTCTATGCTTATTAATAGAAAATCAACAGGTGTGTTTGTCCCTCTGAGCATGTAGAGTTGTCCTCAGGTCACTGTTACCTTGGTGAGTCAGGCAAGGTGACAACTACCAGTTTAGCTGCAGCTTTTGCTCATGTACGTGCCTCTCTCAGTCCTGCACACCTGTTTACCTCTTTGTATCACTTTCCTGTACCCCGTAGTTGAAAGTAGGTGTAACTGTCAGGCATCAGTTAACACGACATTCACAGCGTCTTGCATTTGTAAATACTACAAACACACTCCACCCAGTGGTCGTGGGAGCATCAGTCGTCAGGTGGTGCAAATCCTCAAAGTAAATCCACACAAAGTGCATGATCTATTAAAATCTGATCCGAAGTTTAAATGTGTGTGCCTGTAAGCAAACTTCAACTCATGCGTACGAATGTTTTAGAGGCAGAGGGAATTTGACGACAAATACACTGAGGTACTGCCATGCCTGCCCTGTGACAGACTGGTCCCCCCCCCCCTCGCCTCGAGTTGCTGTTTCTTAGCAGAATGGGCATGATTGATCCCCATCCACCTGGCATTTTAGGTTCTCGGGTGATTGTAAGACATTAGCTATAGGTAGCCTCTAACAAGAATTTGACTTGATAATCCTCCACACTTCAGAGATCCATCAAAATAAGCTTCCTTTCCTCAACACTTTCCCTATTCACCCACTGTCCCTGTTCAGTACTTCCACCTGTCTATGTACCTGCTCCACAACCAGCTTCCTTCTTTCCTTTGTTTGCCTGAGCACAGCCCCAAGCCTATGCGCAAATAGGCCTGCCGCAGCTGGCAGAGTGTTTTCCTGAGAGATCAGCTGTTCTGTACATTTCGACTGCCGAGTAGCGGCTCTGTTTGAGAGCACAGACAAAGGCATTAAAGCCATCTTCTGTTGGTGGTGTAAAATTAATGGGAGGCCTGGGTCTCAGGTGAAATAGCACTGCTTTTATCATTTTTTCCACCAACCACTGAAGTGTAGAAACGGGCCCCAAGTGGGCTCTCAATTCTGGTATCAAATACCTGGTCCAGCTGTGTCTGGTGGGGAGTTTCACCAGTGACTTGCTGCCACTGATGTGTCCAAGGGGCAGCAGTTTAGGTGTGTTATATGGCATGATGTGGTGCTTTGGTGCTGGTTTGTTTTGGCTATAAAGCACTGTGTTAAAAATAAACATTAGTTTGGGGACTTGGGTCTAAAGGGACGGATGATGTCAGATGGTACCAGTGGACCAGCTCTTTACCCTTGCAGTACTCCTTGAGAGTATGGGAGTTTGTTCATCCAGTCTGCATGTGTTTGTTGGACTTGCAGAAGGCTTACGATCATAGCCACGATCTCAAGGGGCAGCCAGGAGAAGGAAGGTTTCCTGTTTCGGGGACCTCAGAATTTGCTCTCTGTTTTTTACAGATGACATGGTTCTGTTGGCTTCCTCAGCGGGGGATCTCCAGTAAACACTTGGATGGTTAGCAGCTGAGTGCAAACGGTCAGGATGAGAGTCAGCTCCTCCAAGTCCTAGGCCATGGTTTTCTGCCTGAAAATGGTACATTGTGCTCTCCGGGTGGGTGGGTCTCTGCCTCAGGTGAAGGAGTTCAAGTATCTCAGGTTTTTGTTCAGGAGTGAGGGTAAAGTGAGTGTGAGGTTGACAGTTCAGTGTCAGCAGTACTGCAGGTGTTGTGATGGTCCATTGTGGTGAAGAGGGAGCTGAGCCAAAGGCAAAACTTTGGATTTACCAGTCAGTCAACCTCTCAGCACTCACCTATGGTCATGAATTCTGGTTAATGACTGAAAGAATGAGATCGCAGATACAAGTAGCCTGAAATTAGTTTTTCTCTAATCAGGATGCCGTCCGGACGTCTCCATTCGGAGGTCTTCCATTCTTGTCTGGCTGGGAGGAGACCTCAGGGAAGGCTCAGATTATGCTGGAGGGTTTGGTTACTCATTGGAATAATAACATGCAAACATGACAACGAGCAACAGCTGTCAAATCACATTAAAGGAAAAACTTAAGACCAATATCAATCAACTGCCAATCAAAGTGGGCGTGTTTAAACTGAAAATTTGAGAGAAAACAAAATTAGGTTAAGTAACTGGAAAAAACTGCACGGCCTCTTTCACTCGCAACTGGCATACTTCAACCAGAGAGTATTAAACGTTCACAGAAATGAGCTATGATTGTTAAACTTGAAGGGGGCACACTGCGTGGGTGTAGCAGACCTGCCCCTTTTGTCCCCTGCATTTTTCTGGCCTGTAATTCCAAGTTGGATAACGTTAAATTCATTTTAACAAGTTGGCGCTCATATTTCCGAGTTGCGTTGAACACACCATGGTATATAGGCTACAGTGCTGCATGTCTTTCCGTGAGCAGAGAGCACAGACAGTGAGACAAGTGCTCTGACTCTGGATGCCATGGGGAGGATGCAAGGTAGGTGAACTGTAAGCAGCGCTTAATTTGGGCCGGATCCCGACAGAACAAGACCCGGCACCTCTCAGATCGTGACCGGAACACCGGCACTTATTTGATTAGACCCAGCGCCGGGAGGCGGGTGCATAATACATTTCTGCCGGCGAGAGTGTAAACATAACATTGCGTGTTAGTTTTCTGGTGTGAAGAGGAGTACTGACTGTGTGTGACTGTATGTTGCAGCCTATGGGTAGGCAGGCTAAACAAAAAAAGCATGATATCAGCCTATCACATCCTGACTTGTGCGCAAAAGCATCATATCGGTAAACAACCGACCAATCACAGACAATCAAGCGCTATTTTCAAAGTTAACGTTAGCAGCAAGAGTTAATTTCAGCTAACAAAATGGACAAACAGACATTTTTGAAGGTAAAAGATAAAAACAGCAGTGGCCCAGAAGTCATCAGCAGCAGTCGCTGGAACAACATTTGATGTACCTGCAGACACTGAGTTACCGGTCACCTGTAGACAGCTGAGAGAGAGAGATGAGATGAAGAGTTAGCAACACCCGTTAGCAGGCTGCTATCACTGGGTACCTGAATCACAGTAAGACAAACGGGACAGCCCTGAGAGAAAAAGGCAGCGGTTCATCCATGTCACAGTGTCACATACTGCTATATTAAGGTAAGACCAAGTTTAATTATAAATTTGGCCACTGTGCCTAAACATGAGCTCTTTATTTTCGCTGACACTCATTATTTTTGGAATGCATTCATAGCTTTATTACGAGATAAAAACAAGCTGTCAGCAGATCATTCAGTGATGCCTGAAGTGTGTGAATTCTGACATGTGAGCAGTGCACGGCTGTAGTTTCAGCCTTTCTACTGTCTGTTTTGGCATATGATTAACGTTAGTCCCACACAGCTACTAACGTGGGCATGTGTGCTGTGAACTATGGAAGCAGTCCACAGATCTTTTAATGAAAAGGCATTAAGATGAGAGACAGAGGGTCATCCATGACCAGCTGATAGAAAAGTTTAGTTTTAGCAGACAAGCTCTGATTGGATAACAGAGTAATATCTGCTAAATACTAAATGAAGTGACAGGTACAATTTCATAAATAATTATTTCAACTGAATAAGCAGATTTTTGTGTTGTGAAAGTTTAGTCATGTTTATGCTGAGAGTGGCTAGATGAGCTGGTGGTGATTTGCGCCGTCCTTGGGATTTGACTGACAGCTGCCACGCAGAGAAAGTGTGAGGGACAGAGACGTTCTCTGTCGATGTGCAATTTTACCTGCTTCTCTGCAGCAGATTCTTTCTTTGAATCATTTAGGTCAATAGGTTGTTTGCAGTCACATGATCTTCTTGGCCCATTTTCCACAAGGCACTGATTTTTTCGTGTTTTGATGTATTCCGTGACTTTTTTGTTTCCCCCTTACCACCAGAACAACACCCAGTCTGCTTTCCGGGACCTGAACATTTACAAATGAAGCACTGACTGTATGGTTTGAACGAAAGCAACGTTAAAGATCCACTGAAGTGAAAGTAGCTGTTTTTGGCTAGCTTCATGTTTGGAATAGAAACACTCTCCACAAGTTGTGCTCTAAATTTCACTATTGCTTTGCACATAGCCTATTTATTTATTTTTAATCTGTATTATTGCAATAGAACGAGAAGGGAGATGGCAGTTCACAGTAAATTTGACATTAATTTCCACAGTTATTTCATCACTAATCTTCTTAATCTCTACTCTAAATTTAGATTTTCTTTGCATATATTTTTGTCTGTATTGCTATTGAACGAGCAGACAGAAGGCAGTTGTGAGGGATCAGGACAGGGACCAAGCAGTAGCAAAGACTGTCATGGAGAGGCTTCACAGGTGAGGAGAGATTATAAGGAAATGGTTGTTTGGTGCAACTGAATGGGAGAGGATCTTTCAACAAGTCATTTAATAAAAATCATCTTGCCCCTGAACAATCTGTCCCCCTCACTTCTGAAATGAAGGCTACACTCCTGGCACACTGTATCATAAAAACTCACTATTTAGTTTTTTCGAGCAAATATTTGGGCATTCAGACCAACACACACTATCAAAGTTTAGCCAACCTTTTCCTTTGTTTGCATTTGTCCTTTACCCTTGTGCTATTTGGACTAAAGCCTAGTACAGCCGTTTCATTTAGGTGAATAATAGGGTAAAATTTGTCTACTTTTAAGAAAAGGTACTCTTTTTCCTCTTGAAGCTAGGATTGACAGCACCCACCTTTCAATATTATGAACCCACATGATGCTGAACCGTATCTCACACACTCATTCAGACACACTCAGTGATTCTTACTGAGGCAGGCTGCTGCAAGAAGTCGAACAACTCCATACGGCGGATGACAGTTGGGGTAGAAAGCTTCCACCAAGTAGTTTGCCAATGTCAGGGAAATTACCGCCTTGCTGGCCGGCACAAAAAGCAGGATTGACGTCCACAAACGGATGAAGGCCAAGAGGCCTCCGAAGGACTCGAGGATGTAGGCGTAGCTGGCTCCAGACTTGGTGATTGTGGTCCCAAGCTCAGCGTAGCACAAAGCTCCAAACACGGAGAAGATGCCCCCAAAAGCCCAAATCAGCAGTGACAGTCCATAAGATCCACTGTGCATGAGGACACCCTTAGGTGAGACAAAGATCCCAGAGCAGATCATGTTTCCTACAATGAGGCAGATTCCATTCATCAGGGAGAGCTCTCTCTTCATCTGTATTTTACCCCCTTTATTTGGTATGATTAAGTCCTTTTCAGATGCAGCTGGTGCACCCCGACAGAGCTTCCCTGACATGACCCCCTTCTTCTGCCTCAGATCCCCCATGGTCCAGTCCTTACGCAGAGATAATAGAGCAGGAATTAACATTTAAAACACGCTTTAATCCATTTACCAAGAAGAGATTTTCTGACCAACTTTTATTTAAACTCCAAAGAGTTAAAAGCACCCGGGAATAAAGGTCAGCAAAAGCTGAACACGTGGATCATAGTTGAGTCATTCTATAATTAGGGGTACATTTCATGTCCACAGGTTGTATAGACAAATTTTATAAAAATATTCACCTCAAGCAATGAAGCAATTAAATATCTATTAGTGCAGTTTTTTTTTTCGTTATTTAATACAGGAAAAGCAACAGGCTCCAGAATTTATTTGGCTAAAAATTGAATGTTAGACTGGAATTACCTTTTTTTTTCTGTCCAGTTTGCTAAGGTTCAGGTTTTGTTCTTCAAAAAACACAAAGATACACATTTTAATAAACTATTTTCTTCATTTTTTTGTTCAAGAAGAGTCATTAAAACATAAGAAAGGTATTCTATTAACTTTATGACTCATTAATTTTAATTAATGAATTCACTTTTTGTGTCCAAGAAATCTATGTCAACTGTGTTACCAATAAACAAATATTACATAAGCATGTTGAAAGACTCCTAATTCAGTATACTGTGGATTTATGTTGAAAAAAATATTGATCCCTGATAATAGCAGCTGACAGAAAATCCATTGTCAAGCTTAAATCTTGTGTTTTTAAGTCAGTTAGAAAGAAAACTTCAAAATCCCTGGTGAATAGACACAAGACCTTTTGAACATATGTTTTATCAGATGTGTAGTATTTTGTTTGTTTTCTGTGAAACAACTTTTGTTCATAACACAGTTGACAAAATAACGTATTCTATGTATTTTTTTATTTAAATATTTAATAAATAGTTAGAGAATAAGCTTGGTAATTAATACATTTAGAACCTTATGGGGGTGTATTGTGGAAACAACAATAATATTTATCAAAAAAGTACACTGATTTCTTCACTTTTTCATTGATATGGAATGTACCCCTAATTATAGAATGACTCAGTTACATTTGTCCTACAGAGCTTTGATGATGCATTTAGGCATGAAAATAATGCACTTTATCTGTACTAATCACAACAAAATTTCACGAGTTTTAAAGTACAAAAGTGAACTTACTTTATATTTTCTCTATTAGAAAATCAACATGTGTGCTTGTTCCTCTGAGTATGTAGAGTTGTCTCTAGGTCGCTGTTCTTATGGCGGTGAGTCATGTACAGGAACCAGTTATGTAGATTTAATTATCCACCGCTCTCAGCTCATGTACATGTCACTATCAGTCCTAAATACCTCCCTTTTCTGTCTGGTGTCACCTTAGTTGTCACTTGCTCTGCACAGTTTCTCTGCACCATGTGGTGGACAGCAGGTGTAACTGCATTCAAAGTTATCACTTCACATGACATTCAGAGCATCATGCATTTGTAAATGTGTCTCCTCTCTCACCTAAGGAAAGATTTACTCAGTCAAACTAACATTAGAAAGTACTGTACAGGTAACAGAAACTTCTCCCCATAGAATTTACTCTTTAGCAGGTAACCAGTGTTTCAAAATAAGAACTTAATTTTACCAGCATCTGTGTAGCTTAATGCAACAGGTATAGCTATAGTTAGATGACTAAAGCAATAACCTTGATGTTCACCTTACTCTTAGGGTGTTTTCACATTTGGGGCCTGGTCCCGGATCTGAATGCACTTGAGCCTATATGTAAGGCAAAAATGTACATAAAACACTGTTGCCATGGCATGAAATATTTGTTTTCAATATTTCATCACCATGAAACAGGAACTTCTGCTGGCAGGAAAAATTTCTACAGCTACAAAACATGGCAGAAAAAAAATCCCAGAGTGTTAAAACAGCATATTAAACATAGAAACTTGAAGTTTGTTGTCCATGTACTTCATGCCAGGACCTACTAAAAAGCCTCTTGGAACTGTTTCATGAAATCAACAAGAAGTCTGCCATTTTGATATTTTGATAAAAAATGTAGGTCAAAGTGACCATTTCCAGAGGTCCTTCTTGGATTAACTCCTCCAAGGGGTTAATCAGAGCTGCTTGAAATTTGCTTTACTCCTAAAAGTGACCTTTGTGTGAAAAAGTTGTTTGGCTCCTGTATAAAACTCAAAGGGCGTGGCCGTGGCAGCTAGTCAAACTTTGATGTCACAAAATGGCACAGAAATTAACTTTATTCCAAGATAGCAGAAAGCAAAAATAACCTTATCCACATCAAAATTGGTTTGCAACATCCTAAAATTGTCCACATGCTCTCTTAACAAACTCACGTCTGCACCTACAGCTGTTTCCATGGTGACCAATTATTCGCCATGAAACAGGGAGTACTCCTTTCATGCACTGAATATTGGGGGACTAAGGCCATTGAAAATTCATTTTGTTACGGGACTTGTCAGTGGTTGTGGATAAACGGCTCAGTGGTGCCCCATACATTTTATTTTAGAAATCCAGTCCTTGCAGCAGGTTTGATTATGAAGGAGATTATGATATTTGGCATGCATATGCATGATGCCAAGGCTTACAAAAAGCCTCTTGGACTCATATTGCCAAATTTAAAAAATGTCTTTCATTTTTAATTTTTATGAAACAACACTGGTAGAAGTGGACATGCCCTGGCTTCATTCTACAATGTAAAAGTTAGCATGGAGCTAAAAAGACTTTGTGGGAAAAATGTGTTTAGCTCGTATACAAAACTTAAGAGGCGTGGCTCTGGAGGCGTGTCAAACTTTGATGTCTCGCCATATAACAGGAAGTTACAGTTATTAAAACATACAAGGTGAAAACTACTACAAGTTACCATTTGTCATTTGTCATGGCACCACATATTGATAAGAACTATTAAAACCTGCATGACATGACTCAGTAGGATACTGTGGTGGAGAAAGGGATATGATGTGCCACGCTTAATCAAAGCTGCATAACATGCATTATTTATTTATGTTTATCATGGTTAAGTAGTCTTTATTCTCTCTATGTCTGAAGGAGCTGCACCCCAGCACCCCTTATTAACAAAACTGCCACCAAATTTATCTCACACACTCATGCATACACACACAGTGTTTCTTACAGAGGCAGGCTGCTGCAAGCAGTCGTACAGCATCATATGGCGGCTGGCAGGTGGGGTAGAAAGCCTCCACCAAGTAGTTGGCGAATGTCAGGGAAATCACCGCCTGGCTCGCTGGCTCAATCAGTAAGATGGATGTCCACAAACGGATGAAAGCAAGGAGGCCTCCGAAGGACTCAAGGATGTAGGCGTAGCTGGCTCCAGACTTGGTGATTGTGGTCCCAAGCTCAGCGTAGCACAAAGCTCCAAACACAGAGAAGATCCCCCCAAAAGCCCAAATGAGCAGGGACAGTCCGTAAGAGCTGCTGTACATGAGGACACCCTTAGGTGAGACAAAGATCCCAGAGCCAATCATGTTTCCTACAATGAGGCAGATTCCATTCATCAGAGAAATTTCTCTCTTCATCTGCATTTTCTCTTCCTTTTTCTGTGCTTTAAAGTCCTCATCGGATGCAGCCAACGCACTTGGGCAGATCCGATGAGACACAACCCCCAACTTCTGCCTCAGATCCCCCATGGTCTGGTCCTAATGTGGAAATGAACAAGAATTAAAAGGGAAATTACTGACGGAACATTTGAAGCACAGTACTATTTTATCACTTGGGCATGATTTCCCGAAATTCTTTACTTTTTAAAGTCTAGCTAGGTCTCAAGGCTAGGCTATAGTTGACAAAGAGCTAACAATACCCAGGCCAGCAAATGGCCAAACACATGGATGATACAGCAGTTTCTTTTGTCCCACAGAGCTGTTTGTCGATTCAGACAGGAACTAAACATAGCTTCTGAAGTGTAATATTAATTCCAAAAAAACAGATAAATGTTAAAGTATAAAAGAAAACTTACTTTTTTATGCTCACTTGTAGAAAGTCAACAGGTTTGTTTGTTCCTCTGAGCATGTAGAGTCGTCCTCAGGTCACTGTGCTCCTCTGAACCAGGTACTTACACAGGCAGCTACAGGATGGTCGGTGTTGCAATCCCTGCAGCCCAGCATGACCACAACGAGTGTTTTTCCACCACCATTCACACCGCACTCTCATGTTCACCCCTTGTGCTATTTTCAGAGACTAGAAGACCTCGCTGGTGCCCCAAGGGAGCTCTTAGCAGTGAAGACAGAGGGAGTCAGGCTGCTTCTGGGTCAACATACAGTTTACACTCAGTTTATTGTATAATATATAACAGATTACTGTTTTAAACAATGCATGACACGATCCCTCAATGAAACGTATTTGGCCCAACAGATGCCACAACATCTGTCATTCAGAGAAGTTGATATCCCATTGGAGAGTTATGAGACATTGATACAAAGGAAGGCAGACCAACCCTCCAATATTAAGATGGCATATTTTTGAAGATGTTTTGCATCTCATCTGGCCTTTTAATCTAATATTGTTGGTGAAGCTGTGTCTCTGTGAGTTTTGTGGTTCAAATTGTGTGTCTTGATGTCTCAATTATTTTTGCTATTGTGTTATGTTTCTCTTTGTCTCTTCAAGCTTGCAGTTGTTCTTTGTATCTTTGTAGCTGTCCCGTTCCTCTTTGGAAAGCTTTTTCATCATTCTGTGGTTGTTTAGTATCATTTGAGTTTCTGCTATTTGATCTTTTATCTTTTAAGCTCCTTTAATGATTAGTTTATGTTCTTTCTGGCATGTCTTTGCATATCTTTGGTTGTTTTGTGTATCTTTCTTGAGTCAATTTATTTTATTGTGTCTTTAAAAGATTTTGAAGAGAATCTTCAAAAGATTGGAATTTTGAATTGCAATTAATTTCAGAATCTCTGTAGTTCATGTCAATAAATCACATCATTTTGTATGCTGTTTTAAAAATTCCTCTATTTTGCATTCAAAACTAGGTTTGTATCATTTTGGATTTTTCTACTGCCATAAACTATGAGTAATTGATTTTGTTGTTTTTATATTTAGACTGAAGATTTTACAACTTGACCATGGTAAAAGGAACTTGTTAAGGATTAAAAAGGAAGTACAGTGCCTTTTCAAGGTATTCATCCCCTTGGATAGTATACCCTTTGACTGATTTTATAAATCAGTCATGTTTAATATAATAAGGTTTTATGACAAATACACACACACACACAAAATGAGTGCTTTATTTTGAGATGATAACAGATTTCTACAAAGTACTGTCAATTAAATAAAAAATATGTAATGTAAAACAAGTGACTGTATAAATATTCACTCCATCAGGTCAATATTTAGAAGATGCACTACAAATTCTTGTCACTAGTTTTCATTATTAAAAAATATCATTGGGTCCCAAGGTCAGACAAGTTGAGAACCACTGATCTGGAGTACATAATTTTACCAAAGCATTCAGAGGATCTGGAAAGCCCGAAGGTCAACATTGGATGCTCATGATCTCAGGGTCCTCAGGTGGAAAGGCGTGAAAAACCGGCATGATTCTGCACTGAAAATCTGCATGGACTCAGGAACAGTTCCAGGAATCATTGTCTGGCAACACAGTTGGCCGTGCCATCCACAAATGCAAGTCAAAGCTGAACCATACAAAGAGGAAGCCAAATGTAAACAGGATCCAACAACGCCACTGTCTTCTCTGCTCATTTAAAGGGGACATATTTTGCCCTTCTAAGACAAGTTTATATTGTCCTCAAAATATGCCTGTGTAGTTTGTTGCTGAAAAAACTCCAGTATTGGATTTTTGCATGTCTAAAAAGCCCTTTTATTTCAGCCCTTCTCAGAACGAGCCATTTCTGTCTATGGCTTTAAATGTTAATGAGCTGTTTAACTCCACCCCTGACCACGCCCCTCTCAGGAAATGGATCTGGCATTCCTGATTTTACAGACATCAATCCAAATCAAAGTCAGCAGAGTAACCCACTGAGCTATCCAGCATCTCAACTAGCAACTGAGAGGAAGATCAGGAGAGGAGGGTGGAACTTTCTTCCAAGCGGGGAGGGCCAACCAGAACTGGGGGCAGGGCTAACTCCCCATGTGAGGTCATGAGCATAAAATCTGAGAACAGCTTGTTTCAGCACACATTTTCTGAAAGGTGGAGAATGAGAGGGTGGAAGGGAATGGATTTTTCTGGTACTTGGGGGGATTGTGGACAGGCCAGGAACACATTTTTATTAGAAAAAAGCCTAAAAAAGGGATTTTTGCATCATAATATCTCCTTTAAAATGGACTGACGCTAAATGGAAAACTGTTCTGTGGTCACATGAATCAAAATTTGAATTTATATTTGGAAACCATAGATACTGTGTCAAGCTAGGCAGATTTACACATGACTGACTGACTAACTTATAATTTTCAATAACCTTTTCTCTCAGTGGCTTGAAATGTGTTCTTTGTCTTCATGGTGTAATGGTAGCCAGGAATACAGATAAACTAGTGACTGGATCTGTCTTTATACTACACTTGGTAGTTGTCTTTTTCTTGTTTTTCTGTAAGATGTTTGGTCATTGCTAGATGTGTGGTCTTTCATATTACTTTATGTTCCTTTGCTTTTTTTTGTCTCTATTGCTTTTAGTCTCACTGATTCCTTTTTGTTGCCATTTGCCACCCTTTTGCAATCATTTTGTGTCTCGTTGAGGTATTTCTTGCACTGTTAGTCCCTGATAATTTCATTTAAATATCATGAATGACAGTTTGGGTTGTTATGCCATGTACAAATCAGGAGGAAAAAAGACAGAAGCAGTCAGGAGTAAAAACAAGGTACCTTTTTAATGAAGAGCTTGACATAGTATAAGAAAATCTTAGTTTCTATTGAAACCACTATAATACATCAAATGAACTTAATGTAACGAATAACATGGCTGTTTGATCAACAGACACTGATAAGAACATGGGCACTAAACCAGGCCAGTACTTTGCACAAGGCATTTCTATGAATATCAAATAATTACATAACAATGTTTAAGTTTTTGACAACAGATCACGGATGCAAATATACATAAAAAAGATGGAACTACAATATACTATAAAAATGTGTCAAAATGTCAAATTTGTCTCATTTCACTCAACACTCTCTGATATGCTTATAAAAAAGTTTGCACTTGACTGGTTGAGACTTCATGCTGAATATGAGGCACAGTTATCAGAGACAAGGCAATACAACATGATGGAAGCATAGACCTTGATTGGCCTTTCTGGATTTTTAAAATTCCCTCATAAGAGACTGTATGGTTTTGTTTACAAAGGTGTCTCACTAAGAACTCGTTTCTCCATGTTTAGTTCAGCCTTATTTAACTACGTGGATGAATGATGGGGAACCTGTGGATCCACATCATGAAAACATGAAGTGGACCTTTTCAGAGAAGCTGAAGCAAATGTAGGTCACCATGTGACAAATGAAGTGGTTACAGACTGTAACACACAGCTACATTTCTATTTTAAGCACCTATCATATGCAGTGAAGGCAGTGATGAAGGCAACAAAGCCATAATGGGGGAAATCTGTACAGGTCTGTACAAAAATGACATGAATCGAAGTAACTTAAATCAGAATCTAGCTTCTCAAATATGACTGAGCATCTTTGGATTTTAGATACCTGTTTGGGAGATGTCAGCTTGGGTTCTTAGACACAGTGAAGTGGTTTATATATATAATAGGTGACGCTTAAAGGAATATTTCACTTACATAAAAAACAAAAATGATTGTTAACATGGAGTAAAAGGTTTGTGTGTCTGCTAGAACTAAAATCAATTGTAGGCAAATAGCAAAAATCCTGCATACGTATGACTGAAAATAACTGTTACTTATACACTTAAACTTTCTGCTGCTGCACAGAGGTGTGTGTGGGTGCGGGGGGGTGTGTGTGTGTGTGTGTGTGTGTTTGAGCTGATCAGGAAGCACAGTTAAAGTAGAAAAGTATGTAAGACTACAGAGAGATAAAGTGTTTACACTGTTCTCAGAGCAGTTTTCATCAGTAGGGTTTACATTCAAACGTAATGTACAAATGTGTTTCTATCCACAGCTGTAATAGGAGTATTAGGAGTCAAAAGGTTGAGCTGTAGGTGGCGCTACTCATTTAAACAAAATTAAAACACTGCAGAAAAGGGGGCTCAGTTGCTCAATTTCTTTTTTCATCGATATGCCAACTTTTCCACCTGCTTGCAATAATGCTGGGTTTTTTATTCATGAATTTCAAACACTTTTGCTCCATTTCTAATGTGCATAAAAATATGAATAACATAAAAAGCTGGAGGACGGAAACCCCAATATTTACACTCAGCTGGAGAATAAATTAAACTTTTAATCTTACTCTGGAGTCTGAGGATAATCTTTAACTTTGGAGTATCCATGAGTCTGTAGTTTCTAAAGAGAATGTGACATGGATTACAGACAGGTGAGGTTTCTGCAGAGAGGACCGAAAGAAATCACAACACTTTGGTCCATTTTTAATCCAGACACAGATGTGTATAGAGACATGCATCCCTCTCACTCTGGGTGTAACATTACAGTCTATACTTCCTCTTTACGCCGTGTCCCAGTGCCTCTCTTAGCTCAGCAGCTTAGAAAAAACAGAAAGAGGTAGAGTCAGGGACAAAAACTTTCCATTCAGCAGCAGTCATCCACATGGTTCTATCGCTAACAGTAGCAACACTGTGACTGTGCAGTCTCTCGCTGATTCAATGTACGTCATACAGTTCAACACAAAGATGCCGATACTCTCACATCCTGTCTCAGGTGATGCATCTCAGGATATAAAACCATGATTACGTGATGTTAAATGGTTACTATGAGGGGAATAAACCTTTATAAAGCTGCAGGTTTACCAGCATGTTAACAGTCCTTCTGTCAGTTTTAGAGCAACTGAGCTTATCAAAGATGTTTGTATTCTAACGGACTGTATACTAAAATGGACAGAGCAACAGCCACCCAGAAGTGAAGCTATAATAGTTAAAGGATAACTAAATTCCAAATAAACCACTTTTGTGCCATATATGGTATTCAGTTGTGTTGTTGATCAGATAGAACAGTCTCGTTTGCGGCAGAAATATGTACAATGACTGCCCTCTACAGGTTGAAACAAAGCCGCTGCAACAGAATTTTTCTATTGGCTGATCTGGTGGCAGCTTTTGTCACCACAGAGTTCAACAGTTATAGCCCTCTTTTCCACAACTGTTACCTTCAGTAGTGGCAGCTGATTGACAAAATTAGGGGTAACGCCTACAGAGACACCATTTTGACACTCTAGGATTGTGGGTAGTGTAGTTCTTTTCCAAGAGACTGCAGATATACCATGCTATTCTTAAAACAAGGTTGATAATATACAGGCATGCGTCTTCTACGGGAGCATATGCCATTGGTTCACACTTGGGTAGCTCATGGCAAGTCTACCTTGGATGGTTATGACATTACGGCTAAAAATCAAATCTACAAAGCAGCGTGGACCGTATGATGTTAAGGCTGATGGGGTCAGGACTGAGTGGGTGTGTCTTATCCCTTCCCTCTCCCAGCACTGTCCATTTTAAGGCTTTTTTTTTTTTTAATTCCAGGGCAGGTGCACCATGGCCGAAACTCTGGGTTTTGGAAACTTTTGAGTAACTCTTGCTGAACCTTGCCTCCTCCATGTAAACAGATGGCACATGAGTCATCTAGAAAGTAAAATAAATGCAAAATGAATTTTTAAAAACCCACAGTCTGTTGTGATGATAATTAAAATGATTATTTAGGTCTAGGTGTAAATTTTTCTGGGTATTTTTGTTTGAAGTTGTTGTTTGACACAAAAAAAAGCACATCTGACATCATGATCGGCATGTCTGTTGACAAATGTGGCTCCTTGCAGTGCCATTAACCAGATTAGCAGAGTAGAGGATTAAAGCCAAGAGAAAATGAAACAAAAATCTGTTCTCCTGTTTACCTACGCAATCGTTGACATGTCATCAGTAACTATACTGTATGTCATCAGACAGCCAGCTCCTTTCTTCACATTTCTTGTCTCCAAATGACATCCCCATCTCAATATGTCAGTGCCTAATTTTGTCCTGAGGGTATTTTGGCTTCGCTTTTGTACAACAGAAGGAGAATGAGAGGCGTTGTACGTATCAATATACGATCAATGCTCTATAAATTAGCACACCGCACAAAAAACAACTGTGCTACATCATAATGCTTATACATAATAGTGACTGTTGGAAACGAACACACTAAGTACCTAAACAAACCTCTAACACATCAACTCAAAAAATAAAGACCTAAAATAAAATCTCCTCATCAGTCCACAAAACTGTTAAATAAAATCACTGATTCAGTCAAAATGGTTGATTCTGTTCATACAGAATTAGTACTTTTGTCTCTTGTTAATGAGCAGATATCACACTTCAGAGCCCGCTGCTTCTTTTTCTACCCGTGTCTTTCTTTAATCAGCCAGCTGTTCCTCAGGTCGTTTATTTAAGGAGGGGGAAAACTGGTGAAAAACATGTGGACTTTCTTGATGAACATTAAGAGCTCAGTGTAGTGTATATTCGGCACAGTCTTTCACTTTCTTGTCTGTGACTGCTGCTACATGTTCCTCGGTATATTATACGACATGGAGAGTTGAGGTGCCGTGGGATGGACGACAGTGGGAGAAGGGGAACCGATTTCAGGCGGGTAAGGCTGCAGACCCATCTGTTTGTTGTCACGCAGCTTTTGTACAACAATGCGGCAGAAGTCTTCGTTGTGTTTGGGACAGATGTCCAGCAGCTGGCGGACTTTCGCGGTGCGTGTGGTCTGATTCTTTACAAGTTCATAATCCTCTTGCATCAACAAAGTGCGAGCCAGCAGGGCATCCAGGGTCTGGTTCAGGCATGCCTCCGTCATCTGAGAGACAATCTTCTCACGGTGCGACGAGATCCAAGTAGCAAATTGGCCTTGAAAGGTAGGGAGAGGAGAGTGTTGCAGGGGAGGAGAGTAAGCTGCTGCAAGAGAGGAAGGAGAGGAGGGATACAGATTGAACGGCAAATTTTAGTGTCAGTTAAACAATTATAATGCTCTATAAGAGGGTATATACACGGTGCTTAACAAATTTATTAGACCACCCTAACCTAACCAAAGTAAGGTTTATGCCACAGCTGCCCTAAATTAACAGCATTGGTAATTACCAAAATCATTTTTTATGTTTCCGCAATGGTTAACACACCAATATGCAGAAGCTCTTTAACCCAAATGATATTTTTAATGCTAAAATATCATTATTATTGTTATCCATGAATTTTCAAATTTACTGCTTTACAAAAAACTGAAAAAAAAAGAGTTAAAGCACATTATTATTTCTTGATTAATATGTCAAATTATAGTTATTTACTTGCATTCCTGAACAGAAAAATTAGTTTTAGTAGTTGAATGTTATGCTTGATAAATTTCTGACTTCTTAGAAAAGCCCAGTGAGCCGGCTCAAATTTGGATGAATTCAGTTTGAAATTCCTCATTCCTGTTCAAAATGGTAAATCGTGGAGGGCTCACTGAAAATGAAAGAGTCTGCATTAAAGCACTTCATGATGCTGGATGGTCTTTGAGACAAATATGACAGGTGGTCTAATAAATTTGTTAAGCACTGTATATCAACATTAAAGCTTATGTGAGGAACTTTTTATTTGTGTTGATTTTGGTGCCTTCTGTGGACTAAATTATTTTTTTAAGATCTTGTCAAGTATTTGTGCAAGTAGTGTTTCTTGAACCTCACTTTGGAAAATGTGAAAAAAAGCCGTTTTGGAAGCATTTAATTCATCAGTCCGTCTGGCAAGGACTCTGGATCAGCTTCATACAGTATAGACACTAGAGAAATAATGAGTCTTCAAGCTAACGGTTTAGTTTGCTTTTATAGGTCTTATAGAGGCATTAGTATTAATTTCAGTCTGTTTCAGAGCCAACTTATAAATCTTCACAAGAGTTTTGTAGCATGTGTAAAAGCAACATACTGTATTGTCAATTTACTAGTCACTTTAATCATAAATGAAACAACACTCATACTTCTACAGTGGTGAAAGTATGAAGGTGTTAATTCCTGCCCATGCTGCATTTGCTTTTACCTTTGTAACCATAAATCTGTCTTACTTGTTCTCACTGCTGAGATATAAGGTTGTAGTGCCACAATGCTGATGCAAGCAGATACAGTTTGTAATTCAAGTAAAATAACTCTCTGTATAACAGTCAATGAGAATTAATAAGGGTTATATTAATGGGTCAAATTTAGTAAATTGCTTGTTAAAAGTAGAAAGTGGTAACGCAGAACAAGTCATTTATACTGACTTGAAAAGCATCAATAGGCTACTTCGAGACATTTTTATTACATGTAGTCAAATGTCAACATGTGTACTTCACTATAAACTATTACCAAGCAAACCATTTTATTTTAAGATGAAATTTCCAGAGCTTTATAGTAATCATATTATCAGTACAGTTATATCTGTTAGTACCTTGTTGCTGAGGCTTTAGGGTAAGATTATCCAGGTGTGTCTCTAATTCAGAGACTGGCAGGCCGGGCTTGACGGGGATGTTCATTTCTGTCATGGGCCGGGCACTCTGGAAGCCGTTCAGATCGTTGACTGCGCAGTGATCCTTCAAAGACCCGGGAGGGTCCAGATTGTGAGCTAGGAACGATGATGGAAGCCCCTCTACATCAGACAGAAGAAGTGTGACATTTAAATGTAGATGATATTTTAACTACGGCATAATAAACTCTCGGGGATGAGTAACAGTTTCAGCCATTTCATTTGTGATCTAACTTGTACAGATACAATGTAGTCAGTGTGATGTCTTTAGATGTTTATATCAAGCAGCACAGTCACCCTCTGAATGACAAGGAAACATGACTCAGCATTTTTACCTTTAGAGGGAGGAGCATTACTGCTAGTGAGAGCCCCTGGTAGAGAAATGTCTGTGTCCTGAGAGGAACAAGAGCCTGAGCCAGAGGTGGAGCTTTCCTGTGGCGGAGCACACAATAAAACTTTATTGACAGATCCTCAAAAAAAAAAACCCCAATAACATCACAACAATGCTCATGTTCTTCATCACTCTCACTGTTAATGTGATTAATGTTTGAGACTTTTTCAGCTACTGACCTGCCATGGACTGTGTCTGTCCTTCAGCATGTTCAGAGATCCCTCCTCGCTCCTCTTCTCACATTCTGACCGAGCTGAACAACAGCCTGATTGACCAATCAGCTATGAGGAACAAGGACAGAGGGGAACATGAGCCATACTGATGGGGTAGATTAGTAACTATAAAAAATTTGATATCGTGTTCAAACAAACAAATCATTTCATGTCTTTAATGCAATTACAAGAAACCTCTGCCAACAAGGAAACATTTTAAGGATGTACAGAAAGAGTGGAAATAATAAAAGAATATGCCAAACAGCTTGTTTGTAGAGCAGTATATTTGTTTCACTGTTTCTGAAATTTTCCCCTTTTACTGCCTTTTAAGTGTTTAAAAAGCTTCCTCTTAAAATCTAATGGTAAAAACTGTAGACTTAACATTACTTGTGTATCTCAGTCTATACATTTTAAAAGTCATATATGGTGACCTCTTTTATGTACTCTGTGGTGACATTATACAACCTTTTAATCACTAATTATGGTCAAGGTGTATTTAGGGGGCCTTAAAGCAACACACAGTAACAGAACAGGATTAATCTATTTACTACTCTACAAATGGGCCAAGTCAGCTTAAGAGTTCTCACAAACAGAGAGACCTGTGAAAACAGACTGATGAAGGTGTTTGACTTTACATAGGAAGTGAGCTGAAAGCAGAAAAAAGCCTTGATGCCTGCATAGCTGTCAATGTGAATATCTTTGTTTAGTTCTGTTTTTCATTAAAATGTCCAAATATATAAGTGACAAAAATTGCATGTTTTAAATTATAGTAAGTGGTTGTTTAATCTCTAAATCAGTGTTTTCAAAAGTGTGGGCCCCTACAATACACAGATGGGTCATGAGAGGTCATTTACATTATCTAAAAATCATTAAAATTAAAAAAATATATACTGTTTTAAATGATCATAAAAAACCTAATGACATGTTTGATTTTAAGGCTCAGAAGTAACGAAACACAACCAAAAATGTTTCAAGACATGTCACCTTTTATTTGTCTGATGTATACAACCGGAGTCACGGTTTAACTGGTGCTGGATTAACTGGAGACATTTCTTAAACACTAAACTATACCACTTGCTTCCCGATTTTAAGAATTCATCAGTGTCTTTGTAGACAATAATGCTATTTGGAAAGATTTACTGAGCAATACAATACATTTACTGAGATCAGTATTAGAAAAGAAAACTTAAGTGACTTTGCAGATGCCTGATTTAAACAAAATTAAAGTTAGTGTCTCATTAATTGCACTTTGTAATACACAAACACTTTTTAAGTAACGTTAATGTATCTGAAAGCCATGTCTGCTTTTCAGACATGTGTTTAATGGACAGCTACACTCTTTCTATATTGACATCTCCTACCGCTGAAAGTCACCAGTAAACAGGGTTACATTTTAAACTGTAACACCGGTGTTTGTTAGCATTAGCATTAGACCATCCAGTGCTTCTATTGCAAGCTAGACATAAAATGGTTTGCAAGTATCCAATACTGACATTTAAAGCTTTCCAAGCTTTGCTGTAGGGAATTTGCTGACAGCCATATTCATTTGGCGCTGGCGTCCACTAAGCAACATGCCTTTTTTTTCTGTCCACAGACAGGCTATGTGCCGTCACATGCAAAAGGTCTATAGTTGCGTTTTTTTCCCTTTATGCCATTCAAGGATAGTGTACACAATGTTTTAAATTAGGATAAAAAAAATACTGTCAATTATATCAAGCTAATTTGGCAAGTATGATGTACTTGTCACTTACAGTAAAAAGTGAAAAACCATGAGTGTTTTTTCTTTCTGCCTCCATTTACATCAGTGTTTAGCTGACATCATACAACATATTCTATTTTAAGCTAAAATATTTCTTCAAATTAAAAAAGATGTCAGGTATCTACAAGAATTGAAAAATACTATGGAGGGTAGTTTTTGTTAGTTCATTGTTAACTGTGTTTCTCTCTCAAACTGAGACTGGAAAGAGGAAGGATATGCTTAGGGGAAATTATGAAGTAAAGATTCTGACCTTCCACTCCGTCTTAGTCACAGCACAAGTCAAACATCACACAAACACAGTTATTTGTGTGAAACTTGTAGCTCCAGTTTGTTTTCTGAGCATAGGGGATTCCTTTCAACGTCCACTCTGTCAGACCAGTGTGACATAAAACCACTGAGACAAACAGGGCTGTTAATGATGACTCAGACATTAGCTTTTAAGTTTAGGTTTCAATTTTAGTGGTCAACTGTGTGAGTGTTTTCTTTCAGGTTTAAAGCTCTGACCTTCACTGTACAGTTACACCTACACGTGGTCAACTGTGTTTAGTTAAGGAAAACAACTTCTACAGAGAAAGTTCAGATTCAAACTAATTAAACAGTGAACAGAGCTCAGTCTGAGGATCTATTTTCACATGTAGGAACCTAACTCTCTCACCATCTTTATTTCACATCATCTCTCTACTATACATCTTAATGACCTTAACTTCACCGTTTCATTTCAGAAAAAAAAGAGAAAGATTCTAGACCCTCTCTAGACTGACCTTTGCCCTCTTGATCTCCAACACGGCCTCCAGAAAGTCTATTTCATCAAAGCTCCTCACCATGGGCTCCAGCTCAATTAGACACTCTGCAATTTAAATAAAAATATCTTAGTATGAACACACGAATAATTTGAAAACCAGGAACAATGCATGGTAAAATACTTAAACTGGTAAACCCCAGCTCTCTCTGCCAGAGGCATGTTCAGAAACTCCCTGATGTTCACTGGTGATTCTTCCTCTGTTGTTTATTCCTTTAAACTGAAGCATTAAAAAATTTGTAAGCTTAAATTCAGTCTATGCACATTTCATGAAGTGTATTTACAACAAGTTCATGGTGAATTAAATTACAACACATACAGTGCTTGACAAATTTATTAGACCACCTGTCATATTTGTCTCAGAGACCATCCAGCATCATGAAGTGCCTAAATGTGGACTCTTTCAATTTCAGTGAGCTCTCCACGATTTACCATTTTGAACAGGAATGAGGGATTTCAAACTGAATTCACCCAAATTTGAGCCAGCTCACTGGGCTTCTCTAAGAAGTCAGAAATTTATCAAGCATAACATTCAACCACTAAAACAAATTTTTCTGTTCAGGAATGCAAGTAAATAACTACAATTTGACATATTAATCACAGAATATTAATGTGCTTTACTATTTTTTCAGTTTTTTTTGTAAAGTAGTAAATTTGAAAATTCATGGATAACAATAAAAATGATATTTTAGCATTAAAAATATCATTTGGGTTAAAGAGCTTCTACATATTGGTGTATTAACCATTGTGGAAACATAAAAAATGATTTTGGTAATTACCAATGCTGTTAATTTAGGGCAGCTGTGGCATAAACCTTACTTTGGTTAGGTTAGGGTGGTCTAATAAATTTGTTAAGCACTGTATGCTTTTTACTATTTGCTGTGTATTGTGTTGTTGCACTTTATAAATACACTGTATTGCCAAAAGTTTTCACTCACCTACCTTGACTCACATATGAACTTAAGTGACATCCCATTCTTAATCCATAAGGTTTAATATGCCGTTGGTCCAACCTTTGCAGTTATAACAGCTTCAGCTCATCTGGTAAGGCTTTCCACAAGGTTTAGGAGTGTGTTTATGGGAATTTTTGACCATTCTTCCAGAAGCGCATTTGTGAGGTCCCATGCTGATGTTGGACGAGAAGGCCTGGCTCTCAGCCTCTGCTCTAATTCACCCCAAAGGTGGGGTGTTCTATCGGGTTGAGGTCAGGACTCTTTGCAGGCCAGTCAAGTTCATCCACACCAAACTCTCTCATCCATGTCTTTATGGACCTTGCTTTGTGCACTGGTGCACAGTCATGTTGGAACAGGAAGGGGCTATCCCCAAACTGTTCTCACAAAGCTGGGAGCATGCAATTGTCCAAAATCTCTTGGTATGCTGAAGCATTCAGAGTTAATTTCACTGGAACTAACGGGGCAAGCCCAGCTCCTGAAAAACAACCCCATACCATATCCCGGTCGGTAACGACTGACTCTGCAGAAAGTTGGCAACTTCTGTGCACTATGCGCATCAGCATCTGCTGACCCCACTCCGTCATTTTACGTGGCCTACTACTTCGTGGCTGAGTTGCTGTTGTTCCCAATCGCTTCCACTTTGTTATGATACTGCTGACAGTTGACTGTGGAATATGTAGGAGTGAGGAAATTTCACGACTGGACTTGTTGCACACGTGGCATCCTATCGCAGTACCACACTGGAATTCACTGAGCTCCTGAGAGTGACTCATTCTTTCACAAATGTTTATAGAAACAGTCTTCACGCCTAGGTGCTTGATTTTATACATCTGTGGCCATGGAAGTGATTGGAACACCTGATTTCAATTATTTGGATGGGTGACTGAATACTTTTGGCAATACAGTGTATGTCAAGCAGGAGAAATTCAGTCACACAGCACAGTTTATAGTTTTTACAAAATCATTACATTATTACTATCAAGATAATTATAGTTCACTAAAACTAAAACTAAAAAAAAACAATTAAAATGCACATTTTTTTCACCAAAAAAATATAACATTTCCTTGTAGATGGCACTGTTGTAGCTCTGTAACCTACTGATCTCCCAATGCCCTTTTGCTTGTGCTGCATGATGAGACATAATGTTGATATAGTGATGATTAACGATTGGGAGTTGTGTTGTATTTTGAAGTTGACTGGATAATTAGCAGAATTTTCCAGCTGTCTGGATTGATCTGCTCTATGGGGACTGATGTGGTTTAGCAGCAGCAAAAGCTGAAAATAGACCTGCAGCTTATCTCTAATGAGGTGGAGGAGAGTGGTGCCTTTAGGATGCACCAAAGCCAAACTGGAGCGCCCGCTAAACCCAAGCATTTAGGTGCACAGGTGGACTAGCAGTTTATGGTGCACCCCATGTACACGGTTGGCCCGGGTTTGAATCCAGCCGGTGGCACTTTCCCGCATGTCTCTCCCCAGCTCTCTCACTCCTGTTTACAATTTTATCCACTGTCCTCTGCTGTCAATAATGGCATAAATAGCCCAAAAATAAATCTTAAAAAAAAAAAAAAAGAAAAGAAAAGAAAAAAAATCAAGCATTTTCACGAAATAAAACTAAACTAAGCTAACAGCATTTAGAGCTAATTAAAACTGAAATTGAAAACAAAAAGTAAAAATAAATTAATTAATTAATAATCTAATGAAAAATGTAAAGAATTATTTGCATAGTATAAACCTTGGTCAGAATAAAATAGAATAAAATAAACAAGCTAAATTCATGAATCCTCTTACTTTTGTTATTAAAAAATATATATATTTCAGTGTAACTTCTAAAGATTTATTACTTTTACATTAATGTTGCATTAATCTTAATATGTAAAAGGGTGGTGACCAGTCACTCAAAACATTACAGCGTGAGTTTTACCACGTTGCAATAGTGAATGATCTACAGACTTGATCTGCATACATGCCCTGTGGGCTTTGGCTTCTTCCTCTTTCCAAAAATAAATGAGTTTCAGTAAAGAAAGGGGAGAAAATTTTCACATGTGACAGGAAGCTGATACTGAGTCACTGCTCTGTCAGGATAAAATTCAACTCTGAGCAGGAGAAATTTGAAGTTACTCAACACGATAAGAGGCGTCATCTTAAACAGTCCAAACAGCCCCAACAGTGTGGTGTAGCTATCTAAAGAGAGGAGTTTGTATTCTTGAGTCCCTACAATTCAGTGAGAGCTTACTGAGGAAAGAAGGTCGCTCGTCAGGGTTGGCGGTCCAGCCGCACGTCATTAAATTGATGAGGGTTTCTCTGCTGGGGATGTCAGCAGACAGACTGTCCAGACCGGTGTCAGGACGAGTCCCACGCAGCACGCTAAACATGATCTGCATGGGGTTGGTCACATCTGATAACACAAGCAAACATATCAGAGATTAGTCTAGTAGCACCACGAAGAAATTAAGACATACACAAAAAAATATTTACCTTCAAAAGGAATATGCCTGGACAGGACCTCCCACATGATGATGGCATAGCTAAAGAGTTGGCATTAAAGAGAGAAACAGTTAAGGAAATGAGAGTTGCATCAGTCTTTTCCAACGGTACTTTCCCTCAAAGCTCAGGGACTTCACAGCAAGCTGACTTTTGCAGCAATCCAAACTTATGTGACAAAATCCTGACGAGATTTTTTATTTCCTAACTTTCTTAAAACTCCATTTGTAACAACTCTTCCTCTCTGACAGATTCCTGTCAAAATATTCACCACTAATGATTAACAGAATAAGCCCTTGGCAAAAATCCCTGCAGGGTTAGGTTGTGGCATGCTAACAATTGTGACTTTATCTCACCTTATCAGACAGGAAAACTTCCCGTAAAGGTTCACCGAGCTCTTATTGTGCTCAACAAACAGTTTGAGAGTATGAAGTATCAGAAGCATATATCCATTTACATGCTCAATCACTAACCAGTGAACAATTTAACATCTTAAATATTAAAGATTATTGAGATTAAAGTTTTTCTCTGGACACAAAACAACACAAAATGTTTCACCTCTCCTCTCTAACCTCCTTGTAAGTTCTGTGTCAGGAATTTGGTGTGTCACCTGTACATATCGTGCTTTACATCAGCCCGGCGGCTCTTGGAGGGTTCGTACTTCTCAGGGGGCATGTAGATCACTGTGCCCCCCATTTCTGTGGGCTTAGACCCGGAGCCTTTACTGACGGAGAGCTGCCTCCATTTTGAGAGGCCAAAGTCTGCAATCTGGGGACAAAGACACAAAATTTCACCAATGTTCAAAATGCCCAATATGTAATCAGCTTTTAGTTTCATGAATGAGAAACATCTGAGCTGTTTCATTGGAAAGTTGTCCTTCTGTTTTTAGTGGTGGCTACTGAGAATGAAAACCCGACAAGTTAACTTCTCTTTTAGTTGTTTTTAAAATAAGCTTGGTTTTGCTACTTTGACAACAGCCCACTCCTTATTTTGTTAAGAGTACAGGCAAGGCCACCTGTAACAGAAAATCACGGAAAATCATGATCAATTGTAAAGTTAAGCTGTGATAAATGTATTTTATTTGTAACCTGTATAATGACTACTTTAATTAAAGCAACAAAAAATAATTTTATTGATTCAGTACAACATAGTAATTTCAAAAATGTAAACCCCTTTTCTCAAATCAGAATTACCTTTTAATTGGTTATTTTAACAATATGGAAGGGGCCACTGAACTAAACAATTTGAAAAATAATGTTAGACTTCATAAGTATGCCATAATGTGTACATATGTCAGGATGCCAGAAAATAAGGTAAAGAAACAGTAACGACTGGAAAATAATTAAATAATTATGAAAGGTGATTTAAAAATGGGTTACAGTGGCAAAAAAGGGAGAAAATTAGTTACAAGTGGTAAAAAGAGGCAAAAGTCGTTAGGCCTAAATGGCTGTTTCCAAAGCCAGAAAAGAAAGAAAAGAAACTGAGTCAACTTTAATCGAAAGGAATTAAATAATTCAGAAAAGTGACAAAAAATAGTGAAAAGTGGCAAAATGGGTTACAGTGAGGAAAAAATGGGCAAAAGTAGTGAAATAAGTTGCAAGTGGTAAAAAGAAGAGGCAAAGATTAGCAAAAAAATGTCCAAAAAAGGCAAAAATGTGGCCGAAATGGGTAAAGAGTTGTTACGAGCAAAAATTGGTCATAAGTTGCACAATAGTTCTAATAGTTCTAAAAGTTCTGCAATAATGAGTCAAAATTGGCAATATAGGGCAAAAGGTAAAGCTTTCAAAGTTCCAAAATGAAGTAACTGTTAGCCATGATGCTAGCAAAATGCTACTGATCCGACACACTTGCAGTGACATCATCATCAAATCACAACTGGCGAGGGTCCATTCTCTGGGTATTTCAGCGGCCCAGCCAATTCTGTCTGAGGGTGTGACTACAGGTAAGATATTTGTCATTTGTTTGATTATTTCAACTCTGTTAGGAAATATTAGGGATTGATCATGTATTTTTTGTTTGTTATTTTGGCCATTTCCTCTCTTCTTAAGCTTATCACACTGTTGTCTTAACTCGGATTTGAACGGTGCAGGCTTACTGGGAATGAGAAGACGGGGGGGGGGGGGTCACTCATCATGTTGCATCTAGGTTTTACATAACCGTTATATACAGGGGAAAATAATCTAAGATGAAAGAACAGAACCTAAAACTAAAATCTGCTTTTACTGAAGGTTAATCACTAAGACTGAGACAAAAATTCAGATGTTCACCATATTGGCTAAACAATTCAAACCTCTATGATTATCAGGTAATTATTATACATTAAAGCAAAGCAGGCAATCTTTATTATTAAAAACATGAATCCAGACATTTTGTTCTATATTATAATTATGAGTTTCAAAATAGCTATTTATTACAGGCCATTTATTTTCTGTCATCTAACTTTTATTTATTGTACTAACTGTGTCGGCTCTAATAATAATATTTAAGTAGGTTTGTGGGTCAACACATGCACACCAGAGCACTCATTGGGAAACTGTACACATAAGTATGTGCAGCTACTCTCAGGGAACTTGTCAAATGTTTTTATTGCTTTGTCTCTCATACAGTTCCCACTGAACCACATTCCCACCTACACACGTACCTTCACGTGAAATTCTCCGTCCAACAGGATGTTCTGCGTCTTCAGATCATGATGTAAGAGAGGAGGGTTCATGTTGTGGAGAAAGTTTACCCCCAGGGCAATCTCATACAGGATCCTCAGCCGTAAAGGCCAGGCCAGTACAGGGTACACGTCCTTCTGCGGGTACACACAGCAGACAAGCAAGCTGATTAATAAATTAGCAAGAAAAATGCCATCAGTTATACATGTAGAGGGGAAACTTGTGTTAAATTGCTTTCAAACTTCAGTCTGAAGCAGTCAGTTGTGATGCAAGAGAAAATCTACACAACCAAGACAAGTGGGAATTTCCCCCACTCTAAATTAATTTGCTTTTTCCTCGGGGCTCAACTTGTTTCAAAGTTTCATCACAGACTCTGAAAATGTCCAAGTTTCACTTTTGCTCACAGCCACACCAGCAGAAATGCGGTGGCGTGTTAATGAAGCATCAAAGACACAGGGGTGGATTTGGAGCAGCTCACCAAATAAACAGAGACTCTTTCACTACAGTCTTTCTGGCAACAAAAGTGGCAAATCGTGATCTGCAGAACATTCATTACGCTCTCTCTTGAGCTTTTTATTTTCTGGTAGGATAAATGTTGTCTTTTCCTTCTCTGGGGGAAAGAAGTAACTTACACAATAGGAATGCCTTCAATCCAAAGACATCTGGTCTCTTTTTAACTCTCTATCCATATTAATTCTCCAACAAGTACTAGATTAAGCTGTTGTGTTGTTGGATTATTTTCTTAATACTCTTTGGGTTATGAAGTGACGAGATGACAGATAGCTACCTCATGGAGTAAGAGGTCCAGAGAACCATTGCTCATAAACTCTGTGACGATGCAGAAGAACTCAGGCTCGTTGCAAATGCCAAATATCTGGATAATGTAGTTGAACCTGGCTTTGTGCAGCACCTCGGCTTCCTTCAGCAGACAGTTCCTCTCCCTGAAAAACAGCCGGGAAAGCAGACTAAGTGTTTTTTTTTTTAGGCAGGGAGACAGACATACTAAAACAGGGACGACATTTGCACTGTTGTCACTGAACACAGAAAGCAAGACAGTGCCATGTTGGAAGTTGACTAATACTGTAACAATAGTCTCTTGAATGATCAACAATCACCTTGATGATTTAAATGATTATACTGTTGTTTAAAGTAATGACATCCAGGCTTCCTTTTGTTATCTTATATAATTATACATTAAAAATGTATTCTATTTGTTTCCCTGTCAAACACAGGGAGTGCATGGTTTCTGTTTTTAAATACTGATGCACCACACAGCTTTGTAGCTAAGATCATGAGTGGAAATTTGGAGTTGTGCAAGTTTCTCTTGAATCTAAACCACAGAAAAGCAGACTGATGAAGTCATAGGGACAGACCCAGGACAAAGAAACAACTCACAACACACAACAAGCATCTCTATTAGAGCCAGAGAGAGAAATCTGGCACGCAAATATGTCAGCAACTGGCCACTATATCAGTATCAATATAAATGTTATAAAAGTAACAAGAAATAACAGTTAGAATGAAAAAGTGTTGTGCAGTGGGAATGACAGGGTAACTCAAAAATACAATTCACAATACATGGCCCACAATAACAATAAATATCCCAATATAGTGACTCTGTGATATAACTATACATCACAATATCCGATTACCTGAAGGCTACAAAATGCCCCCCCAGAAGGCAAAGGATTATTGTATTTATTCGCTCAAATTTGGCATCAGTTTCATTTTTATCATGCTTTACTTCTTAATTTCTCTTGGCGTCTATCTGACATGATCCTGAAGTCGCCTTCTTATTATAGCTATTTCTTTGGCCGATAAACTCATGTTTACTTTCCCTCATCCATATGGTAAACATGTGAGCACAGAAGTGACTTTGTGAATCAAAGTGGCAGGGAAATCTGGTGACAGCTCTGAATTTATTTTTTTCAATTAAAATACATTACATAGAGAAGTCACGGCACTTTCAATTTTATAAAGTACCCTGGATGAATAAATATCCTTTTATTTTTAATCTGTGCAGATTTGATCATGTGGGTTTAGGCTAGTCTCTTTTCCAACCAAACAGCTGGAGGGCAGAGTGATTTTATCATCCAAAGAAAAACCCCACAGCTATTCCCAGAATGATGAAACAACATCCCAGAATATAATAATACATCTGATTTAAGTGTACCTGCAAGATTTTGATTGGATTGTGACTGACAGATAAAAATCTTGAATTGGGATTTCCACCATTGACAGGTGCTGCATCTGAGGTGACTGAGGCTGACTTGCTTTTTAAATACAACTTGTTTTATAATAATAATAATAATAATAATAACTTTATTTATATAGCACCTTTAAAAACAAATGTTTACGAAGTGCTGTAACAGACATAGCAAAAGCAAGAACTCAGTTTCAAATGATTCCCTCCAATTATTAATGATCAATAATATATGAAAGCACCAAAGCTTAAAAAAATACATTTTTTCAGACAAGTGATTATTACAAGTGGGATTAATCCATCAAAATTGCAGCCACACTCCTAAATGTTGTGGAAAATATACAAATACAGTATTCTTGTGCAGCCTAGGTTCAACACCAAAACATTATCAACATATTTATGCAATTCAGTGCGCAGGAATTTGCATGCAATTTCAGAAACAAAAACAAGAGAGGTCCCAATATTGAATGCGTATGACTTGTATTTTTGTTGCTCACATGTAATATTCTCCCATCATGACAGCTCTAGAAGAGGCTGTAAAAATTGAATTAACCTGAATACTACAGTTAAGATTGCACCAATAATCAAAATCTAACGCCACTGAAATCCTTTTAAACTCTAAATACTGGCGAAATCGTTTAATGAATCGTCACTGTGTTACCTTTCTCCAACAGGAGCGTCCAGTTTGAGGCACTTAATGGCCACAGTAGTCCTCCAGTCTGAGTGCTGAGCCTTGAACACGGTGCCGAAGCCTCCCCTGCTCAGGTAGTACAGGTCGGTCAGTTTCTGGTAGGGGATCACCGGTAAGGTGCTGGTGAGACTGCCGATATTCACACAGCCCATGGCCGCGGACGGCTCCATAGCAAGAACTAAGCCCTTGTCGGGAAGTCAGAGGATTTATCAGCCACTAAAAGCAGAACCTCCCCTCTTGGTTAATGCAATGAGGAAGAGCTTGCTTTTTTAAACGCATGCCATAATGTCGCTGACAGCTAGCGGGCTAAGCTAACGTTCATAAGTGTAGGATGAGAGAGGTGAAAAACGGTCCGCAGGTAGCCACAGGATAAACTACTAAAATCGAATGTTAGCGTCTTCACATGCCTGTTCATTCATGTACGCTGCCAGAATGTCTCCATCCAGCTCCCAACGGCTGAGAAACAGAGTTATTAAACCGAAAGCCGCTGCAGAGTAGCGCTATCATTTAAAAGGCAGGTGGGTTTGTTGTTGCTAATGACGACAGACTTCCGGGGGTTTTTTTTTTGGAGACGCGTTCATGTCCGTAGGTTTTGAGGATATCTGTCTGGTCCCCAAGAGTGTATACAGCATTCAGTTTCAGTATAATTAAATTACAGATTACCTTAATTAAAAACACAGATAACTAAGAAAGGGTGTTCTAATGGGATGTTTTAATCCACATCTTGCCAATGCTTCAAATTGAAACTGTTTCATGGAGTCAAAATTCTCCCCAGGGCACAAACTCAACAGTTAATGAAAGGGGTTTTAACATGCTGGAATTCCCCGAACTCGTGAGTCTCCAACCATCATGACGATTTCATGTGAACATGTGTATACGAAAAGAAATTACAAGGAATAAACTTTTTTATATTAAACACTAGATATCTACTTTGAGCGCTATTAAACGATAGATAGATAGATAGATAGATAGATAGATACCTAACCTATAATTACCAATAAACTGTTCACTGTTTTTAAGTTATGTCAGTGGTTTTCAAATTGTGTGTTAAGGCACGATGTGGGAATTTTTACAACCATATGTTTTTAAATACAACTATACTACAATTTACACTACCTTCACATGATTAAAAGGCTATTTGCATGGATACAAATATGGCGTGCCTTGAGATTTTGACTTGATTTTTGCTGTGCGTTGGGAAAAAAACAGGTTCAAATAATATTTGATCCAAACAAATTATGTCAATTACTTCAGATGGATAGCTAAATAGAATTAAGATAGTTAGCCGAATAGAAAGATAGTTAATCAGCTAAATAGAAAGACAGCTAAATAGAAAGACAGCAAAATAGAAAAATAGTTAACTAAGTAAAGATAGTTAAATAGACAGATAAAACGATTGTAAGTTAGCGGAATAGAAAGACTGTTAGTTAAATAGAAGTTAGCTAAATAGAAAGCTGTCATCATAGTAAGCTAGTTAGAAAGACTGACTACGATAGTTACCCAGAAATGTTAATAGTTAGCTACATAGTTTGTGAACTAGATGGATAGATCTGGCTAACAAGCCAACCATCTATCTAGATAGCCATCTTCCTTGTTTTTTTTTGTTTGTTTGTTTGTTTGTTTTTTTTTCAGTTGGTCTGGTTCCTCTTAAGGTTTCTGACAGTTAAAAGCAAAGGTGGAAAAAGTCCAAGACTGTATTACTCAAGTAAAAGTATGGTTTCTTTGGTTAAAATTTACTGAAGTAAGAGTCGAAGTACTAGTCTATCGATCCTCAAGAAAAATTGAAAGCAGCTCATTTGAAGTTTACTCAAAGCACTGAGTAGCTAGTTTTGGCTAAGGGGCTTGTACAGTGAAAAAATGATCATTCTTTAATGCACAATAACAACAGGAGAATGTGGATCTCTTACCAGGTTGTTTATGATAAGGTGTGACTGAACCTGAAGTAAAATGCAACCGCTGTTTGGGGTGAAATGTGCAATCATTCTTTCATTCAAAGCCAAACTACTGACCAGTCTCTTGTCTTGGACAAATTGGTAGTTTGGCTTTGGCATTCAGTGCTTAATTTTTGTCCTCAGAGCTCTATACTTTTTAAAATGAGTAAATGTAATAAACTATTACCTCTGATTAAAAGTCAGAGTTATGCTTATGGTGATTGGGTCTTTGTAAAAATATAACAGAGTATGATCTAAGCATGCTCTTTTGTAAAGTGTCTTCAGGTAACATTTGATGTGAGCTGTGACTGTACAAACACGTTAACTGATATTATAATGTTGTTAGCTTTCTCTCCCATTGGACATTTTTGGTATTGTTTTATTGTTTGATATTTTGTCATGTGTTGTTTAGCATCTTTCATTCTTCACAGAGGTTTTTGTGGGTTTTTTTTTTTCATCTTGTGTGTGTTTCATAGAAAGAGGAAGTACTCTGTTTCTCTGAAGGGACAGGACACAAACTGAAGCACATGATTCAGTCTTTGTACTCTGATGCATGCTGTGTGACACAAAGGGTGTCAACAGTTCAGCCAACACGTTTTAAATGCTGCTTACATTGGCCCCACAAACGTGTCTATGTCTTTATGATGATCCAGCACAACTGTCAGTGAGACACTCCCTGCACAGCTCATGCAAGACGCAAACCTGCAGCACCCACAAAATGTTGGATTATCTGCTGTGAGCTGGTGCAACTTGGCAACTCAACTCTTTTTCCTGTGGTCACATGGAGTAAATTTCTAGTCTAAATCCCTTCAGATGGCCACCCCTTTTGTTCCAGTCCCGTTTGCTGTGGACTGGACTGGAGCATGCAGATCATGGGCAAAGAAGGAATCTGAGCCCCCTCCTCTAGAAAGTGTTCCCTGTGTAAGAGCAGTCAGACCCTGGGCTCAAACCCTAGCTTACTTCTGGAGGAGAACCACAGGAGATATGCTGGATGGACCATCAACACTGCAGGAGGGTGAAGAGAGAGTTAGAGAGAGCTGGGTGGAGAGACCCATCACCCCGACTCTGCTGGGCTATGAGATCCTGGAGGAGAGGGCAAAATTTACAGTAAGTTTTTTACTTCCTCATTAAAATCCTCCAGAGTTTGTTTTTGAATGAATGTACAAGGATTTAAAAGCACATGGACTTTGGCAATGCATGTGATGTCACACTGGCATCACATGACTCCTACTGAGTAAAAAGATTATATAACAAGGGTGGTTGTGTGCTGACTGCTCAATACTGCCAAATCACTCACAAGTTCAAGTGTGAGAAGTTCTCACTGAGAATGCCACAAAAAAGTAAAATTTTAACATCTTCAGAGGTGTTTTGCTTTACTATTACTTACTATTTGTGTGTTTATGTGATTGTTAGGTTTATAAGATCCATGTTACGACATCTGAAGGAGACAGCTGGGTGATCTTCAGAAGATATACTGACTTCTGCCGGCTTAATGACAAGGTGAGACGGTGCACGTCCTTTATTGTTTGAGCAGCAGGAAATGTCATTGCACATCAACAGTAACATGCAGTTTATTTTACATTTAAATCCTGTTAGGATTTCATCAGATCAAATTTTTAATCTTATTTATAAAGCCTTTTTAAAAACAACAGTTTAAGACAGTGCTGCACAGTAAGTCCAAAAGAAGCAGACTTATAGAAATAGAAAGTAACTAGGGCTGTTAGCATTAATACATTAATTGTGATTAATTAAAGGTCCATACTTAGTGCCTTATTGTTCAAATTGTGATTAATACCATCCTTTATTGTCCCTCTTAGCACACTCTGGTTAAGCCACTGCAATGTCCCCCTGTAGTCACAGTGGTGTAAGATAAGTACACCACTGCGCCTTTAAGGTGCACTATGCAATACTTAGTCTAGTAGATTTAGCTGAACAAATTTGGTAAAAAAAAAAAAAAGTATTCATAAGTAGGCCTATCTAAATACGTGTTTAATCACCTTACTATATAAATGTTACTTTTACAAACTTAGAATAAGCCTTTTATTTATATATGGGGGGGGGGGGGCTCCATGGATTCTGCCGTCTTGGATTTTTGCATCTTGCACATTTCTACAGTACCACACAAGGGACAGTATAAGGTATTGGCAATATTGATTTATCCCCTAGTGATTTCATTGTGCATTGCCCCTTCAAATAGACACGCTTGGAGACGCTAGACTGTACAGCATAGCTAAAGGGTATAGTTTCTAATTAATTATTAATTTAATTTAGCAAATTTGAGGTAAAAACAGGTAAGAAAACAGTGCTGGCTCAGTTGTATGCTATATCCATATTTTTTTTATGTGTTTTTATTTTCATTTTCAAAGGCCTTTGTGCTTGGCACTATTTTGCAATGCAAGCTTCTGCTACTGGCTACTGGCTACATGCTCACCAGACCATACCGACTGTAGCTTGTCATTATCAGCCATTAGAGGAATAAAGATTTTGAAATAAAGACCTCAATATGTGTCCACAACACTGACATGTTGCATTAAAGGACGCTTCACTGCTGATGGTGAGCATCATATCTTGCCATTTCAGACAGACAGGAAGTTAGCCTAACTCAGATTTGACAGAGTCTGCCCCCTTGCACTTTAAAATATTAATTTCATGGTTTTGATGTAGCACTACCTACTGTAAGAATCTGATAGCTCCTCTTACATAAAATGTCAAATCTCCTTTAAATTCTACAGTATGAACATATCTGCCCTGACCTGATCAGTTTTATATATCAGCATCTTCCTTTTTCATACTGCCACCTAGTGTTGACAGCCTGCACTACCTCATATACAAAATGCAATAAGCTAATTATTTTTATTCACTGGCAGTCCTGGGAGGATCTGCATGGTCTCTCTGCTGTGCAGCAGCACACTGCACAGTGTACCAACATCCAGTGGTGGCATCACAGCCCCACATGTGGTGGGTTGGAGGGCCCCTCAGTGCTGCTTGCAGCCCTAGTTATTCTTATTACTACAAACAAAAATATAAAACAAAATGTGTAAATTCAGTGTTCACATAAAGGACAGCTGTTGTCTAATGCTCATTGGCACATTCATTGCATTTTTGTCTTTTATATTGTTTAATTTTTAAATTGTTAGGTGCAGCTTCTTTTATTTCCTTCCCTTTTGTGAATCTTTTGTTCAAAGCTTAAGGAGCTGTACCCTGGCTGTTCTCTGGCCTTGCCTCCTAAGCGCTGGTTCAGAGACAACTATGATGAGGAGTTTCTGGAGGAGCGGCTTGGAGGCCTGCAGAGCTTCCTGCATAGCTTAACATTGCACAAAGAAGCTGTCAAGAGGTGAGCTTTATAATATTTATTTATTAAAATATAAATGTTGATATATTTCTCTCTCTGCCTTGTTTTATTTGAAGTTTGTTATCTGTTTTTCCCCTCAGCGATGCAGTCAGGCGCTTCCTGTGTTTGGCTGACCCACCGGGTCCATTCGACAGTCTGGTGGAGAGCAGGGTGAGGGCATGGCTGTACAATAATATTCACATAAGGGCTAAAAGTCAAGGTAATTGTCTGGTTTCTTAACAGCTTTTCATTTGGTTTCAGGCTTTTTGTGAGACTCTGGAGGAGACAAACCATCGTCTCCAGAGGGAGCTCCTTGATAATCAGAGAGAAGTTGATGCTTTGAAGAAGATCCTAGAAGAGAAAGACAATCACCTCAGTGTCCTGGTAAAGAAAGCCAGGTAAGGAGCTTTGATTTACAGCAAAATAAAACAAAAATGGACTTCCCACCATAGTGAAATGATTTCCTCTTACACAGATCCCTGACTCTTTCTTCTATGAGACTGGAAGATCAACTGACAGAAACGATAACCACAGACACAAACACTCACAAAGACGGAGAAACAGATGCTAATGGATCAGAGAAAACAAACACAAATAGAAGTGGAGATTCTGCTGATGGCAGAGGAATGTCTATTACTGAAGCTGACCAAGAATTCAGCCATGAAACAGCCTCCTATATTTACCCATTATGTTACTGGTACTAATTTTCTATTATTAAAGCAGTGGTTTCCATTTGGTCTATCCTCAGGACCCTGTACCGCTTTTGTGAGTAACTGCCACCTAAATATCGGAGTTTCGACCACTTTTATTTATTTAATGAAAATGTTGCAGTTTGATTGATTGATTGATTGATTGATTGATAATACTTTATTGTCAGATGCAAGATCTGAAAATTGTTTTGCATTAAAACAGCAGCTCCGTCATACACAATTCAAGGGGCAATATACACAAATATACATATAACTTTCAACAAGGACAATTAACAAAACAATATAAAAAAAAGGTTGAACCTTACATGGAACAAAATACATGATTAAACAAAGAAAAATGACAGAACAAATCATAATTAAAAAGTGTATCACTACAGGTACCATGATGATGTGCATATATTTTATAATTAAATTATTCCTCTCTTAATAATATCTAGAGATCTCAAGAAACAGGCACATCATCATGGGAAAACCGTTTTTTTTTTTGTTTGTTTTTTTTATCCAGGATGAAAAAATGAGTCAAGACCTCCACAACACATTTAACAAATATGAATGTACCGAATGTCCTCATAGGGCTTCCATACATCAGAGTTTATTTGCCCACTGAAAACAGCTCCCTGACCTATTTTTGGGTACCCATCCACCAGTTGAGAGCCACTGCTGATGATTTCCTTTGAATAAAGCTAAAACCAAAAACAATATAAAAATTTCTCATGGCGACAAAATAAAAGTCATGAAATAATTTGGAGTATAGTGCCATCACTCATCCTGCTGCTTTACATTTAAATTAAAAAAAAAAGTGATTAAATGATTTTTTAGCCTTTGCAAATTTTTAGAAATGTCAGTTTAAGTGCAAAATCCTGATGTTTGTAATGTAAAATAATAAATAAATAAATTAATTAATTAATTAATTAATTAATTAATTAATTAAAAAATGAAATATTTCTTTTACTACATGCAAATTGAATTTCCTTGAAGGGGATTGTTATAGCCTTGGTAATGTTAAAAATGAATAAAAACTGTCATTTTTATTCATTATTCATTTTTTTTCTTCAAGATTTTAATAAATTGTTGCACTCAGGCTGTTTGTGTCCAAAAATGGACCCCAGTTTAACAATAATTTATTTTACAAACTTAATGAAAGAGAAATGTGCAAGTCTTTGGTGATTAGACCCCATTGTGATGACTTCATGTATGCTTGAAGGGGTAGTGAGGCAAACAGCAGGAACAGCATAACCTCTATGGAGTCTAGACACTGGTCCAGAAGCTGGACCAGGAACCAATGAGGTGGCGTGGAGGAGGAGACTGAAGTATGCAGGATGAGATTAACAGGAAACCTGTGAGGATCTGAACTGGATACTGAAATAAAAAATAATAATAATAATAATGACTGTAAAAGCACTTGGAAACATGCTGAGGTAAAGTATTGGCTTTGCTATGGGTGGACTGTCATGGCAAAAGCATTGCCTGCCGGTGCAAACAGATGCACTGGAAGTCTCACCCATGGTCTCACTGGACAACTGGAAGTCATGGCAGAGGGTGAATAATCCTCTATTCCTCCCAGCATTGTGAGTATTCTCACTACAATTCGCTTTCTCTCTGTTACGCTCCAACTCGTCTCCTCGACTACGCGTGCGTCTTTCAAACTCTATAAACTCCAAAACTTTTAATAGAAACACACGTAAAATGCTGCTGGGATTCAAGTTACTCATGTCCGCCATCTCCTGGTGTAAAGTGGTAACAGTGCAGACCTCAGCCATTAGCCCTATCTCCCAATAGTAAAGAATCCTTAAAAAAAAATTCCTAAATCCAGACGGTGATCTGGATCACTCCCAAAATCTGATCAGTTCTTCGTTATGCTATTTCTGACATTTCCTGAAAATTTCATCAAGATCTGTCCATAACTTTTTGAGTTATGTTCCTTGGCAAGGGTAATAATAATGAAAATAATTAAAAAAAAAAAAATAAATAAATAAATAATAATAATAATAATAATAAAAATAATATTAATTTTGCAATGTGAAACCCCCCACAAAAGCTGTATTTTTTTCTACCACATGCAAATTGAATGTCTTTTAAGGGATTATCATAGCCTTGAATATGTTAATAATGAACAATTTTGATTATCATGCATTTATAAAATTTTAATATTTTAATATATTTTGACAATAGTACCCCTGTAGAAAAACAGCAAAAAAGCATGCAATTTCCCTCTGTGCCAAATATAGGAAAATGGCATTTGGTGAAGAACAGGAAAAACTGCTAATTTTAAGCAATAACTCAGAAATGAAAGCTGAGTATCATAAAATGCATGTATGTTCTTTTTTAAGTGCAATAGCTGGGGGATCAAAATTTGATTTTAATGGGTTTCATTGGGGATTTTTTTTGGTCACAAATACCATAAAGTGTATTTTAAAAAGTTTACAGAACTTATTACTGACCCGTAACAAGTTCTGATATCAAGATTTTAAACTCTACTGGGGGAAAAAAAAAGAAAAAAAAAAACACCAAAATGTATGTTTTTAACATCAACACAGTCAAAATAATCAAAAACACAACAAAAAATGACCAGAAAAGTTACAAAATGGCCTCAACACCATCTCAGGGTAACCTGACACGCCAGATGGATTTGTTTCACACATCCTTACGCTTACGTCACGACTCTGTCGCGCCTGAAAGTACTGCCCCTTGTCACCGATTGGTCCTGTCACTTTCTAACCGGGCCCAAATGGCTCAGACGGGAGCTTTGCAAGATGGATTCACCAGTGAGAAACAAGGAAACGGGTGTATCCATCTGTTTTGCAAGGTTAATCTCAGGGTTAAACTGTGAAAAGGTGTTGTGTTCTCCAGACTTTTGGTGCATTGACAAACTTTGACCAGCAGGTGGTAGTGTTTCCACTGTTTAGGGCTGAAAGCAGCTGTACCTGAATCAGGCAGGAATTGAAAACTGAATGTTCTGTTCTCCCCAAACTCCCATTTGTGTCTATATCTCTAAACTATGAACTTAGACCTTCTTTCCTTGAAAATACAGTTGAACAGACCATTGATTGAAGCCGGTATACTCTTAATTTATCCCCCACACATTTTAGTGGCCCATCCAGCAAAAGATAACCATCCTGTGCTATAACCAAAGACAGGATTGTCCTGCATGTTTAGTTCACCTAAGATGTGAATTAATTATTCACACATTGCCATTAATTGATTTTTCTGTGTCCCTCAGGGTATTTATTTACCTTTTTTGGCTTTCTTTGTGGATAACTTTGGTTGTGTTGATGCATATGGCATACATTTTGCTTAGGGTGTGTATTTTGGGATAAATTTTGGTATTTAAGAAAAAAAAAATTTTTTTAAGTCTTTAATTCACTGTGTAAAAAAACAGTCACACCTGTGTCCCTGAAGGTATTTTAACCCCATTGACTCCCATTTAAAAATATTTTTTTAATACACTTCCATTGCATTTTGATCTATTTCTATTTTTTCAGTTCTTGGTGTTGAAATCCCTTAAAAAATATTTTTTATTGTTTTTTACTAGGTGGTGATATTTTCTCATATACTATATATGCACCATTGAGAGGCCATGTCAACATTTTTATATTATCATATTATATCAAGCACTGAAGGCCAATTTAATCCATATTTAGGGCAAACATTATTTGGGTGTGTTCTAGGGATGTCACAGTGTGGTGTGAATGTGTGTGTTGAGGAGTTGGTGTGTAGGTGTGTGTGTAGTCAAAATGCAGCCACTAAAATCATGGTCAGTGCAATGTGAAAAGATAAACACTATTTTACAATGTTTGCAAGATTTTTCTGATGAATGAAAAATCTAAGGTGGGTCAAGCACCCTCTCATCGTTTGTACATTTGGCTAGGGTCTCCAATCCTCCCTGATTCCGATAGTCAATTCCTGTTATTTTGCACATTTAGGGATGTTAATCTTTACAATAAAGCCTGTGCAAAAGTTCTTTTCATCTTGTGTGGTGTCCTCGTTCTGAGCCATGGTATACATAATTAGAGGCTTAACACATTGCAAATCCAGATAATGTTCCCTTTATGATGTCAGATGTGCTGAAAATTCCTACAGATGTAAAGATAGAGGTGTGGATGCCAAAAAACGTCATACACACACATACACTCAATCAATCAACCAGCCAACACTGCAATCAGTGGACGACTGACTCTGATCCACATCTGCAAATTGAAAGCTTATGTTACAGAAAGTTTGGACTGAATCCTTTTCTCTGCAGCGGACAATAACCTAGAGCAACCTCGCATCAGGGGACAAAAGGTACACAGCAACAAAACAGACAAAATAGACTTACCAAGGGCTTAAACATAAAACGGGATATGAGAGGGGCTTACACTGTGTTACCTCTTGAACAAAAATATTGAATGACTGACCATATTCACATAGCTGCTATTTCTTCTAACTTCATGCTCAAGACTGTAAGCTCAGACTCTGTTAGGTCACTGATATGTTCCAGTCAGTTGTTAATAATGTAAACAGAAGGCTTGTCAAAGTGCTACCCCGTACCCTCTAAACTGAGAAAACCTGCATGTATTAATGTCACACAGCCTTTCTTTTAAAACATCAAGCCGGCTGAGCAAACAGCTACTTAGTGTAGCTAAACCCCAGCCAGACAATGATGAAGCGTACTGATGTTTCACGAAGCCTTTAATTATGTTCAGCCTTTGACCTTGGTATTTGAATACAATTCCTTTCAGTTTGAATCCTCAGAGACACAGCTCGAGCTAAAAGACAAATAAAATACAGCTCTTGTAATAAAGGACAAAAATATACAAAAAATAGGTAAACAAAGATCCTTAAGCTGCAAGGGGTGTCCCTTGATAAAATACTGAACATGGATATTCCAAAGCTGTCAAAATAATGTTAGAGTTCAGATTTCTATATTCCTTAAACTAAAAGAAAACTACATTTTTATGAGCTCTGTTAAATTAAATAACTTGAACATGCCACAGAATAAACACAAGAAATAAATGATTTGAAAAAAAATTAAAATGATACTTTTTATGTTTTTACTTTGCCTCCCTTCTCACAAACATACATAAACACTTAAAGATCATACTAATGACAGCAACCTGGGGATATGATTTAAATGAAATACTTTTATAGTGGGATTCTGCTTCTTATTATGTCCTCTTGAAATTATTTTATCCCAGAGAAGTCACAGGTAAGCCTCAGCTCCTTAGCATTATTGATATTATGATAACTTATAAACATTTGTCACTCACTCATTCAACAAGCTAATGTTAGTTAGTTAGTTAATGATTAATGCCAGACCGACCCACATTCAGGGACACATAAACTATCTCTCCTCTCTGTCACACACACACACACACACACACACACACACACACAGCCCAACTGCTCCTCTCGCCCTGTGACTGCAGCTCGCGTTTTTCCTTCCTCTCTTCTGTTAAAATTTTAGCGGACATTTAGTACAAAGTGATGCAATTATCATTGATTACATGGATGCCTGACAGTCCATCACTATTGTTTTTATCCAGTTTTGTGTCGTAACAGAAACAGAACTAAAGTTCTGCTGGAGTTTTTACCACCAGCTATTTTTAGATCGCTAGCATCTCCTCTCCATCATGAGACACAGTTGATGATGAATATATATCTACTCACTTTTTCCATTAATCATCAGGTTGTAGTGAGAGAAGTACAAAACTAAGTGAATGTAAGGTTTATCAGCCATCTGTGGGTGACGGAAACAGCACCATGCCATGCCAAGTGACGCCATAATCGCGCAACCATGCGCCATGTGTGCGGTATGGAGCTCTGTTGAATCCAAATATCCCTAATTCAAGCAGATATTAGTCTGTTTTTCTTAGTTTTTCTTCCGTTTCTAATAGAGCAGCTAGCAGTGTTTCAGACCGTTTTGCCACTCAGCCCATCTGAGCAGCTGTGTTGCGCGCTGAAGGTGACATCACTGCAAAATTTTTACCATGTGCAATTAGGGTTTTTTACACATGCGCAAGTGGATGCTGTGAGGATGGAAGGCTCTTAATGCATGCATGTTTGGTTCATTGCATAACCACACCACCAACTACTGGCCTGGCATGTAATCCACAGTGTTTTTGGTGTTTCCTGTGATCTTGTTTGCGTGGTTGTTTAAAAACACTGCCATCTGCACGTGGAACTATTTGAAAATGAAGATGGAAAACAAAACAGAGCGTTGTGTAAACAGGGCCTCAGTGGCTTTCCCCCATCAAAATATAAAATATAAACTATCAATATAAATAACAATTTCAGTCACCAGTGTGAGAAAAGAAGGGGATGCAGCCAATTATTGATGCATTTAAATGTATTTCTGAACCATAATTTCCCAGTGTATGAGCAATATTTTTACTATGGCTAAATTAAATTTACTTGCATTATTTTGCAGCGCTGGACTATACTATTTTAACATTTTTAGGGAGGAGCAGGGGCCCCCCAGTAATTTATTCCACTCTATTTGATACAAATTTCAGTCTGTTAACCAACTCAGTTGCTTTTTATTCAATAATGACACTAATTAGTAAGAAAAAATAAATAACACTCTTCATTGCAGACTTCCCAAGGTTCCACACTCTACTGTGGACCCGGGTAATCAGTACCCTTTCCCCCCTCTGTGCTACGCCCATGGTTCCGTCACACTAGGAATGCTGACCACCACTGTTAAAGAGTTGGATGCATTCAGCCCAAGCAGAAGCAAGGATAAAATACATCCAGCCCAGAGAAAAAAAATTATCATCGAAGAGGAGGATATCAGAAGCAAAAGGGGGGAATTTCCACCATCGGCTCCGACAGATGGCACCCTGTGCTATACTACAACAGCTGAGCTACCTGCTGCACCGATTGCTAGTCTACCGGCTTGCAGTACATTAAATCCCCCTGCAGCCCCTGCCTTGTGTTACTCAAATGATGATTCTTCCCTCTGTTCTCAGACAAGGCACAGCTGTTTACGAAAGGGGCTTGGCAGGATGGATCTACCTGATGATATACATGGAATCTGGCCAATCCATTGGCTTTACAGGGTAACAAAAAAACTGAAACACTCTGATGTGGTTCTCCGTTTTTCCCTCCTCTCTACTGCAGCAATTTGACACACTTGAAGAGAAAACAAAAGTCAGGACAAGGAAAATGAATGAATACAGAGCCAAAGGTCTGCAAGGGCATGACCCTTCACTTTCCCCATCAATATGCCAAAATGTGTCAGAACACAAAGATTTACAAACAACTTCGCAGACAATTTGGATCTGTCTCCTCACAAATGACTCCACAAGGAGCCATTGTTTGAGAGTGAGTGCATATTTTGCTGAACATACCATCCAAAATCAGGACTCTTTATCAATCCTAAACAGGAGGTAAAGCCTGGGACATTTGTTTTGTTCTCAGGCTACATGCTTCAGCCTGTGGAAGATTAATGTTGCTCGGGCATAATTGTAGTGCAGCACAAGTTGTTGGTGTATGAGTACTTTGTTCACATTTAAGTCAACCCAGACCACAGCTCCCAGCTGCACAAATGCACAGAGACCATTCCATCATTGAAGGCTTCACTGCCAATGGTGATAAGTGTTTTGCCCATGATGAAGGTCCTCATGTTGGGTCCATTTATAACAGGTGGGAGATTTTCAGGCAAATTGTTGAGCCTCCATTAACCTTCAACCTACACGTTTAGAATTTTAGGTGTATCATGCTGCCTTTGTATTGTTGTCGTGTGCACATACAGTGAACACTACATGATACACTGGCTGGATATAATTTATTTTCCTTGTTTCTCAGAAATGAAATAAAAATCAGAACTTAAAAGTCTGTTTTAAGAAACTTCCAGATGGTAACCGATCCTGCCTTCTTTCTGAGCCAAAAGTTATAAACATGACCATGTTCTGTTCGTGTTTTTTGATATCATACTGAATTTCAAATTGGATCTACTCACAGGAACCTTTTTGCTGAAATATCCCTTATTATGCTAAACACCGTACTCTATGCGGCCCATGTGGCTTTCATTGAATAGATTTTATCAGCAGTGGCTTTGCAGAAAGGCAGACATCTTTACTGGAGGTGAAGCTTATTGTGAGAAAGAGCTTTTTTGATTTACACCACACTGGGAATATTTGTCAAAAATGAATAGCATTTGTATGAAATTAACATAACAAAACAGCCCCCCAAAAAATTAAAGGACAAATAAAAGTATATATGAGATGCAGCTGTCAAAGGGCTGACTACTTTTTTGTATGAATGAGACTGATAGCAGTATTGCAGGTGGTTTGCCAGACTGTCGTGGTGAAGACGGAGTCAGGCTGGAAGACAGGGAATCTTTTATCCTACCCTCACCTACGGTCATGGGCTTTGGGTAATGACTGAAAGAATGAAACCAGCAGTTGAAATGAGTTTTCTCCAGTGGGTGGCTGGGCTCAGCTGTAGAGATAGAGTGAGGAGTTCAGACAACAAGAAGCATAGAGGCACTGGTCCTGTGCATCAGAGTCATTTAAGATGGTTCTGGCATCTGATCAGAAGGTCTCCAAGGCATTTTTCTTTGGAGGTGTTTGGGCACATCCTACTGAGGGTAGACTTAAAGGATATCACTTTTAGGGATTTTTTTTTTCAAGGGCAACTTTTTTTTATGATTCAATATGTGATTCAATATGATTCAAAGTCTTTGTTATCAATTATTCAGACTGGCCACAGTGGCAAGGCATCTCTTTTTAGCTGGGAATAGCTTTGCTATGAGCACTCTCGCATTATCCATAGACTGTAACACTAATATCAACAGCAGTGGTGTAAGAAATTACTATTTCGTCATAACAGAGATAATATCAAACTTCCAGCAGTCATTCTTTTTGAAACATCTCTGTTACACTAATGTTGTCAATAAAGACAAAAATTCATGCTTTTAATCCATAGTGTAGTGGTGCCAGGAGAGGCAGGAATAATGTACATTCATTCCCCTTATTGGAAGGGCTAGTTATTCCAATGCAGCCCATCCAGCAAAGGAAAAATGTCCTGTATTATAAGACATGAAAGATCATCTCTCATACAGTTCACCTTAAAATGGGCCTTTAGAATTCCTCACTTCTGCTGCCTCAGGGAATGGGGTTCACCACGAAACTGACAGCATGAGACAAGAAGAAGAGCAGATTTTACTAACACTACTAGCCACAGACAGCTGTTTTATCAGGCATTTTCAGTGAATTATTCCATGTTCCTTGAGAGGGTGTTTGGGGTAATGCATTACAGAGTATTTCCATCCATGGTATATTCTCTGGAGGCTGAATACAGTGTTCTAAAGTGTTATCCACATACTGTTTTTGTTCATTTTTTCCTTAATAGTCTATAGAATTGGCAGTTAATTGAATTTTTCATTCCTCAACAATTATATTGCAATCTGGATTTTATTTGACAAAATTACCAATAATGACAATGAATTTTTTTGCAACTTAAAATGCAATATTCCAAAAAACAGAGTTTTAAAACACTCAGTAGTTTCTAGAGGATGAAAAACAGAAATCTTTTGTAATTTTTTTGCATTAGGAGATATTTCTTTTTTTCAATCAAAGCTATTTCAATCAAAAACATCTTTACGAAATAAGTTCCATTTTAACATAGGAGCCCTTCTTTGATATCACTTTTACAACTCTCTCCTCCATTGAACTTGTAAGTCCATGTATAGCTCCTGCCTGTACTTCCTTAGAGGATGTCAGAATTGCCTCCCAGAGCTGCTGTTGTGAGGTAAACTGCTGTCCACCCTCACAGAGCTTCCTTTTAAGCATGCTCCACAGATTCTCAATAGGGTTAAGGCCAGGTGATGATGGTGGCCACACCATGACATTTCCTCCTTATGCCCATAGCAGCCAAGGCCTGAGTGTTTTTTGTAGCATGGAATGGTGCGTTGTCTTGCATGAAAAGGATTTTACTCTGAAAGGCACGGTTCTCCTTTTTATACCATTGCAGGATATGGGCAGCAAGGAGCTCCACATATTTTGCTGAGGTTATTTTGACACTTTCAGGGCACCTCCTAACCCACTTCCTATGATTTCAGCCTAAAACGTCACTCCACCACCTTCTTGCTGACGTTGCAACTTTGTTGGGACATGGTGGCCACCCACCAACCATCTAAAACCCCATCCATCAGGACCATCCAACGCAGTACGGCATTCATCAGTGAATAAAATTGTTTAAAAAACAGTCTTCATATATTTCTGAGCCCACTGCAAGCGTTTCTTCATTGGGCATTGGTTAGGAGTGGCTAATATACAGCTTTACCCACATCAGCAAGCTTTTGAAGGATCCTGCATCGAAAGGCTACTGGGACTCCAGAGGAACCAGCAGCTTCAAATACCTGTTTGCTGTTCAGTCACTGATTACTAATTGTGGAGCAAGTAAGTGAATAAAACTAAAGCTACAGCCGGTCAGGAGAAGAACAAAAACATCTTTTTCACAGAGAAAAGCTTTCAGTGTGGTTCTCTGCTCTTCATTTAATAAGAAAATGTTGTGCAGTTCTGATAAGAACTGCTACTTTAGCTAAATTTGAGCCAATCACTTCATTGGCAGTAGCCATTGTTTATCAGCTTGCAGTATAACTAGATCATACCAGTAATACCATGTGGGTTGGCAGAACAGACATCTTCTCTGCCTAGAAAAGAGTTCAGTACAGATCTTGGAACTAAAGAAATGTTCATTTCTGTAGCTATATCAAAGCTAATCGCTTCACTGGCAGCAGCCATTGTTTACCAGCTTTCAGTCTGACTAGCCCATGCTGTTAGCTACCACCTTGATCTCCTTAAATGACCCTTATTGGTCCAGTTAGTTTACAGAGCAAGCACAAACATTTCAGATTGGAGCTTTTCAAGATTGGTCTGACTGATAACAGACATGAAATTTGGCCAATCCACGGGCTTTGCTAGGTTAAGGATAACGAACATGTCACTGAAGTACAGTCACCTGCCACTGCTCCATAACTTGCCTGCTAGATGCCACTTTTGATCTTGTAGTCACTCCCAAGTTCATAACCTATTTTTCCTGAATGTTGAATTTCTGGTGTCTGCAAACATAAGCTCTAACACACTTTGCATGTTGAGACGTGTTGCAAAAGCAGGGTTTGCTTCGCCTGTTGTTGACAAGCCACACTGATCACACACAGATGTAATCAAACGTGAGGAAATTGAATCATATTTGGATCAGTACACTTGAAGCTTGGACCCTCAATAAGCCCCATGTGTGCGGCATTAAGTGGTTACAATTTAATTTCCTTATTACAAGAATGTAGACCAAATATAAATGACCTTGAGTCCACATACATTCAAAAAGTAATATATTTAATTAAATATTCTCTAAAACAGAGCATTTTTCTATAGGTTTCAATGAACATGTTTATCATGATCATGTGGGTCTTTATTATATCAAATATTTTTTATAGAAAATATAAAGGGAAACATTTCAGCCTTAGATAATAGCCAATGTCTGAATTATATTAGATATTTGGTGGTGTAATCATAAAAAGTCACACATATTTTTCTAATTTTCAAGTAAAACTACAGAATGAAAGCACCTGATGTGTAAGTTATATGCTAAGGTCGACATAAAACCAGCTGGGTATGCCACCTATGTCTCCAAGTGTGGAGGGTGGGGTAGTCAGTCATAAAAGAGAAAATGATTCATGCATCATAGTGAATTATTATATCTTCATTGTTCAAAGGCCCAGACAGCATAAAATCACCAGTTGTATTAGACTCACCAGGAAGATCAGGATAAGTTATTTCAAGGGATAGTGAATGTTCAGACTATAAACGTGAATCACGGTTTCTTTTTGCACATCTAGACTCCCTCTAGACCTTTCATTAAGGTTTTCAAACACTTTCCAAATATGTTTTAGGCCTGGCTGTCATTAAGTACGTGTAAAAGTAACAGACATTCACTGACTTTCCAGCAGGTTGTTAGGGTGTAAACCTGTACCTGACCTCCCTTTACATCAATATGTGGGAATAATAAAAGAGAAGCACATTTAAAAGGAACATAGTGTACAAGCCAACAAAAATGCCACAGGGGTCCGTGTCTGCCGCACAATTTTTCCCTACTGTGACTTTTATTGTTCTTATGTAAGTAGCTGTCACAAAAACATTTGAAAGCCTAACTATATATTAAAGATACAAGCTGGACATAAGTACCTACCGTAATACACCACGTACTGTGCTTGTTTTCCATTGCTACAGCAGAGAGAACATGCTTTCCCACCCAGGCTGGCCAAAGACAATCTTCCTTTTATCTCAGACTGTTGTCCAACATGCACCACAGCATGGACCCTGAAACTGAAGAAGAAATTTGAAGTTGTCACTATTTACCATGCTTTATGTTAAACTGTACTTCACCTTTCATACTGAACAGCAATTGAGGCCCAACTTATCCATAGTCCATAAACAAACGTCTTCACTTAATTTATCAGAGCAGACCTTGTTAGAGGGCAAGTAAAAACCAAGGGGTGATAAAAGTAGGATTATTCCAGCCATGGTAACTGCAGGTAACCATGGCAACATTAACACTTGACCAGCATGGAAAGGATCAGTGAGTTTGGAAAATAGAAGTAATATTGTTGCCCTTTAAAGGTGTTTTTTTTATAGTTTCTTCATTTAAGACTCTTCTATCTGCTTTACATTTAAAGTCCTAGTTTCTGTATTGAAACTTATATTTTCTTTATTCAGACTTTTATTGTATATATTCAAACTTTCATTCTCTACATTCCACCTTTTATTCTCTAAATTTAAACTTTTTAAAACTTAAAAAAAAAAAAGGTTCAGGCACCGTTTAGGTAGGTTCAGGATAAAGAAAACTGTCGATGCATGGCCTTAACATAGTCTATGACAGGGGTCATCAAATCCATTTGCCAAGGGCCAGATTTTTTTGAACAGGCGCTGTGGGGGCCGAACATTGCAGATAACTGCAATAAAATCAATATTTTGGTCTGATTAACATATCCCTCTAAAAATATTATGTCCTTTAATGAAACGTTTTGCCTTTTGAGATCAGCCCCTAACACCTATACTGCAGCAAGCTGTAGCCATTTCTGAGTTTGATACTATTATGTGTCATGATTGGCCAAAAACACGGATGAAACAAATCTTCAGTGTAGAATCTCAGAAAAAGGGAAACTGCACCCTCGAAGAGACTTGTGTGGAAGATTAATGTTAAAAAAAAAAAAAAAAAAAAAAAAAAAAAAACAGTTTTAATCAAGATAAGACTGTTAACTATACGTTTACTTTACTCGCATGCTACTTGTTAGAGAAATTGCTGGGCTGAAGGTTTTATTTAGTTTGTAAGGAAAACAGTTCAACAGTGGCATGCTGGGGTGCAAATGGCCTGGTGGTTAGTTCAAGCCCCGTTTATGTGAGTGGCCCAGGTTCAAGTCAGCAGCTCCTTTCCTGCATGCACCCTCTCATTGAGTAGGTCTACATTTGAGCTAGTCTTTATTCGCCTTTGTTCTGACCTCATGCCAACTAGGCCTACTTCATTTTTCTTTTTCATCCATGCTGTGTCAGAAAACATTCAAAGGTCTTAAATACCACTGCCTACCAACATATCCGAGTCCTACCGTACTTTATTTCAGGGGCCAAACTGTCTTTCCGGTAACCTATCCATGTCACAGAAGAAAAGGAAACAAGCAGGCAGCTCACGTCGTTCATGGATATCAGAGCCTGCATTCTTTTCAGTCCTTGAGGGACAGAGAATTAAGCTGGAGGGAGTGTTTACCCCGGACTCTTGAATGTATCAAAGCCACAGTGACTTCATTATGTTTGCTAGCACGAGGCATTTTCCTTCCCTTGTCGTTTCTGGAGCAACTGCTGTTTACGCGCGCGAGCATCATCTCCTGCAGTGTGTCGAGCCTGTCACGTGAGGGCGGTGTTTGTAGTTCATCACAGGCTGCAGGAGGCAGAGATTTTCCCCCTCACTGCCAGAGAGCAACAACACAGGAATAGAGAGTGAGTCACAGATAACATCTGTTTCCATAGCAGCTAAGAATCTGGGATTTATTTAATGACATATTTTTTTTACCGTGTCTTCAACAGAGAGCATTATCGTCACCATGAAAATCACCGGCAAACACTTGTTGTGCTTCCTTCTGCTTGCCATCCCCCTGTCCTGGGCAGAAACCACGAAGAAGGATGTGAGAAGCCCCGGGAATGACACAGGTGAGGAATGAGCATTTAAGGAGATTTTTGAACATATTTAGGATTTTTTGTCTCCCATGCTCCAAGAGGTTGGTTTCAGGGCAACATGAACCAAGAGAAAATAGTGCAGCTGAAAGGCTAAAAAGAAAAAATAAGTGTCAAAATTTTCGATTAATTAAGCACAGAGATGAAAAATATGATTCAAATGTAGCCTGTGCTTGCTCTGATGCCATCACACAACTGTCTAAAGTAGCTTTGTAACTTTGACTCTGAAATCTCTGAGCTCTTAATTTTTGTATTATTTTCTAATATATAAAATCAATTTTCCTCGGACTAACAGCATCCTAGATTGACTAGGGAGTTGTCAGTGTACCCTTGGTCTCTCCTGTTTCAAAAGCTTGTAGAAAGTTTTGATACCTTTCAGAGGCAGTTCCTGATTGTTTTGTTACTATCATCTTGAAATCTACCCGTTATACCATCTATAACATATTCAGTTAATTGCAATAAATTAATTATAAAGCCTTTAATTTATTGAATCATTTTCATTGACTGACACCACTAATAAAACTGTGTTTGTAAAATTGATGTTGAATATATTTTAATGTGAAAATGTTAAAAGTACAGGAAGCCTACCCTATAGCCATACAATTCTGTTATTATTTTGTTTCTGTAACGATTTTCAAAAAGTGCAAAAACAAAAGGAGGACCCAAATGCAGAACCAGGCTTAAATTTATTCTGATTCAATTTTTTTTTATTGATTTTTATTTTTACAAACATGGGGTTGGGATGACAGCAGAATATACAGAATACTTACAGAAAATCTATCCCTCCCCCTCCTTCCCTCAGGTCCGAACCAAAGTCATTACAGCATGAGTGCCTGGTCAAAAAAAAAACAAAAAGAAAGAATCCTATAGTTCAGCAGTATAAGTATACTAGCAAGCATAAATGAATGTGTATAAAACAGAGTGAAGTTAACAGAATTAGGAATGAGGGTACAGCTGGCATTGCACAGGCAAAAAAATAAGCTTGACTTACATTGGTGTGTGATCAGTATTTATGAGTGACAGATAGGTATTACGTTACAGAATCTGTCTCCGAAATCTTCAGGAAGTCTCCCCATATCACGATAAACTCTTATGTCCCTTAAATTATACATCATCTTTTCATTTGGTATACATGATACAAATTCATTTATCCATCTCTTAAAAGTAGGTGGTTTATCCTCTTTCCAACACATTGCTATACATTTGTTGGCTGTTATGAGACCTATTCTTTTGAATTTGAGTTTGCTTTTACTGGTTTTTATATTAGATGTGTCACCCAGGAGAGTTACTCTTGCTTCTGTGCGAATCACTGTACCAGTGGTATTAAGCACAGTGAGAACAGCGGACCAGAGTGTATCCAGGGCTTGTATCCAAGCCCAGAACATATAAATCAGCATACCAATTCCTGTTTTTCATCTTGGGCAAAACTGGGAATTGCCAGGGTTAATTTTACTTAGTATTTCGGAAGTACAGTATATTCTGTAAATAAATTTATATTATGTCAATTTGTGTTTGGTATTAAAGGAAAAGCTCTGGTCACTGATACAAAGAAAAAAAATACTTAAAACTCACTCCAAAGGTAAAAAAAAAAAAAACATGACAATCTGACAAAGGACAGGGAGAAACACAGAGCCTAAATATACAAGGATTGATTACAGGCAGGGGAACAGGTGTGACAAACGAGACACAGGTGAATAAAACAGGAAACTCAACAACAAGGAAACACATACAAACACAAGGAGGGACAAGGATTACAAAATAACACACTAGATACTAGAAACTAAGATCTGAGAAAAAAACTGTGTCACACAAGCAGAACAGAAACAAACAGATAACACTGGGAGCTAAAACTAGGGAATGGTATACAAAGTAGGAATGGGCAATTATGGCAAAAAAAAAAACAAAATTATGAGTAATAGAACTTTTTACCTCGATTATAACTGATGTGCGATTATTCCACTCCTGACTCCGTTTGTGCTGAAAATATCTGTATAATTTAAAACAAATAACTGAGAGGAACAGGCACAGAGTAATAATGTATGGTTATTTATTGAGATAAAAACATACATCAGCTGAAATGTTTCTTTTTTTGAAAGTCACATTTTGCTAGAAAATAAGCCTGAGTGATGTATCGGTTTCATGGATGAATTCAATTTTTTGTTTTGGATGATTTAAAACCTAAAAATCTAGATTTTCAAAAATCCCTCTGTGCTACTCTTTCTGTCCCCCATGGGGCTCTTGTAGTTTACACCGTCCCCCTCCCTTACCACAGAGATGCACACACAACAGCACGGCAGCCGGTGCAAATCCTGAGTTTTGTCCCATAAGAACTGTATATTTTGGTCTGCTGTTTGGAACCGGCTCAGGTTTGTAGCTTTGTACCGTGAACAAACCACAGCACGCTGCAATATTTGTTTAAAAGCTGTGGCAACTAAAGGAGGCAGCACGGCAGACTTGTGTCAACATCTCAATCAAAGACATGCAGCCGAGTGGCAAAAGTGTGTTTCACTATGGTAATCAACAAGACTGCTACATCCAACAAACACACACTTAAATCAGCCAATAGCACTTGAAATCTAGTGGTGGGCACTGGGCAGTTAACGAGTATAAGTACTGTCAACAGTAAAATTTCTGCCACAGAATGGATTTCTTCATCACTGTCATTACCAGTTTTTAAATGGGTGCATTCAGCTGTAGAGCCCACATGAGACATAACTGATGTTTACACTAGCTAGCAAAGTGATGAAAAATGGCTTATTCTGAGTCCAGTCAGCATTAAGTAGTTTTGCTCTAGCAGTAAAAGCAGCCACGTAACTAACTCACTTGATAAAACTGACTCACTCAATAAATCCATATTCAGTCATAGAAGAGAGCTGTGGCATTAAATGAGTCAAAGATGTATGTATAGATGCAGCTGTAAACGCTGCAGAAAATCGCCAGTACCGCTGCAGAAGCTTAGTTGAACAATGATAAATACAGTACTTCTGACAATTCCTTCACAATCAAAGTCTGTAGCTGTTAATATTTTTGAGGGTTTTTCTTGTGAATGCTCCTGATAGGAAATGTGGTGTAATCAGTCAAGGCTTGGACTCACCTCAGCATGACACAAGTGAAACTTTAAGCTACAGGAGCAGTTAAAAAGAAGTAAACACAAAGACTAAAAAAAAACATTTTTTCTGTGATTTTATGGTCAGATAAGAGTTCTGTATGCTATCACAGGTTTCTGTAGATAATTGCAGCCTTTTGTGCTGATATAAACAACTTTTTTTAGTAAAAAAAGTGCATTTTTTGAGACAAAATTACAGCTTGGTCTTAACCAAGAGGAAAATTCAGTTGGTATTTGTTACATTTAATTCATGAAAGAAAAGAAAAATATGCTTTGATTAATATATTTGTCATTTGTGTGATTTTAAACAAGGATATGAAAAATTGTTTAAAATCTGATTTTTTTTTTTTTTTTTTTTTTTAAGAAAATCGGAGATTTGATTTTAAGGTCATATTGCCCAGGCCAAGTAGAAAAGTAGAAAATATTTCTTGCTAACGAAATAAATTATTTTTATACTATTGTATAAAAGTAGAAAATAACTTTGCTGCTCACCCTGCGCAGTCAGCTCTGTGTTTGAGTTGTAGCGGACTGGATGGGACGGTGTCCCATGCATAGACTGAAGAAAAAATTGGACACACCCTGTGTGACGTCAGCCGTCTGTTTTCTGTAGGCGGACTCAAACAGCTTTTGAAGCCAATCTACGGTGGGCTCCATATTAAAATCGTGGTCTCAACCTAACGGCTCGCCCATTAAGCTTGACTTCCTGTCAGCTCGCTAGCTAGCATTCTGGTTGACAGAAACGTAGTCTCTGCCCGTCGAGCTATTTGTCAATCAAATGAGACGCGGCAATCAGGCCGCAGTGAGGTTTTTCCCAAATATATTCAAAACCATTGTGGTACAAAAAAAATTCACGCCCTGTACTGCGAGAGCACATGAAGACATTAGCTAATGAGACACGTTTGGTTTTTTTAACCTGACTTTAAACCAGTTTATTTCTAGTGTAAAAACTGGCTGTTTAACAGGTGTTCAGATGGGACTTACGGTGTTCCTGCAGCCAGCCTCAAGAGGAAACTCGCTGTATTGCAATTTTTGCACTTCCGCATTGGCTTCACTTTTCATGACCAGAGGTTGCTGCTTGGTCATGTGACTTCTACTTCTCCTTTGGGTTTCTGCAGGCTACACGCGTTGTGACACCTGGCTGCCTATCACATGACTACACAGCCAGTAGCGTGTTTTTAAGGGGGTTATGCATTAGTGGAGAGACAATTACAAGGAAAAAATAATGAAATAATTGACAGGGCAGGTTTACGTTGGTAAGAGGCTCCAAATGTCGGTTTTGATTATTTTTAGATTAATTACCCAGCACTAATACAAAGGAAGTCAAAACCTGAAACATAAGAGACTACAAAGTGAAACTCCAAAAGGCTGACTATAAAAACACTAGAAACTATATAAGAAATAATAAACCACAAAAAGGTATCCTACAAAACCTTACAAATATGACACTTAGAATTAACAAAGACAACACAGAGGTTACAGGAAACACCAAAGAAATTAAACAAATCAAGATAAGGATCATGTTAATTTATCCTCCATTATTAGTAGAATTATATTTTTTTCTTGCTATCTCCACTTATGTCACTTTCAGAGATTAGGGTACAATATCCTGTTAGTTTCTTGAGATCTCATTATTAATCCCTCATAATCAAGGGAACGTGTTATCAGGAGACTAGGAGATCCCATTTTTACTTGTAATGACAGTAAAACGGAGTTAAATTAAAGCATTACCTCATGGGGCTCCCATAGAAAATAAAATGAAAAGCAAAACGATTTGTATTTTGCAAGTGAAGATGGTTTGGTTATGTTATTTACAGGATTGTTCATAGGGCTGGGAATTGTTAAGAACCTCACAATTCAATTCGATTTAGATTCTTTAGGTTAAAAATTTGCACAATAATAACTTATTTGTGCATAAGGAGTACAAAGTAAAAAACATGACAGTTCTGTATAAACACTGAAAAAGTAAAGTGCATGTAAACTTAAATAATATTTCTGTCCTCTTGGAAATTGTGATAAACCTCACATAACATGGTTATGGTTAGTTGTTGTTTGGTCGAGTGCGGTCTCCGTCCACACAATGCGAATCACACGCACAGTGACCCCCACTGGCCAGGAGGTGAATCAATTCAGAGGATTTGCTGAATCAATATTGAATTGGGGGAGGAAATATTGCGATGCATCGATTAATTGATATTTTTACCCACCCCTAATTGTTCATGTTTACTTTGTAATCATTTCATATCTTTTATTTAATTTAAGAGGACTAAAAAGACGAGGATTGTATTTCACTTTCCCAAAGGAGGACTTTAGAAATAATCCTTTCTTAACTGCTCCTTACATTTTTATGAACTCCATTCCTCATGGCAAAATCCAAGTTACCAACACCTTTGTGAATATATTGGTTCCCAGCTGTTACTGAAGCCATCATCAGAAATGGTTATAAGAACCTCATGGGTTTTTTTGGCCGAACGTAACCTCTCGCCTCAAATGTCCTCTAAAGGGCTGCTGATGTATAAGCCTTCTTCACACAAATCTTTCATCACCCCATGGTGATTTTAGAGAAGCGCTGTTGGAGTTAGACCCTCATAAACAAAGGAATTTCTCTCTGTTTACACTCTTTATTTGGACAAAGAGTCTAGTTTGATCAGAGGATTTCAGTGTCAGCGACATCCTGGTATATCTAGTATTTGTCATATATCAAACAGTCCATGAGGAGCTGGAACATGTACTCTGAAGCATTATGGGAATTCAGCAGTCATCTCGCAAGGATTTAATTAGCTTGAGCTTTAAAGCTATAGGGTGTACCATTATTTTACCAAAGAGTTTATGAGTATTGCAAATCACAACAGTAAGTATTTGAAATAATCCTTTGTTGAATGTGTGTCTGATCTGTGCCTTTCAGCGCTTTACTGTGAGCTTCATTTGAAAAAATAGAAGTAGGGCTGGGCAATATAGGACAAAAGTCACATCCTGATGTTTCCGCTGAAAAGCAAAATACAACAAATGTCTTGATTAGTCAGAATTAGTTGCTCACAGATTTAATTGTTGATGAGTCTTTGGTTATGTTAAGCTTTATGCGCACATGCCAATCAGATTGTTAGAAAATCAAAACATCAATTCTTCAGTCAGTGCTTTTATTCTGAAATCCCCCTGCACGCCTGTTGATAGTTCCAGCCCAGAGACAGCAATGGCAGCAGACATCCATTAAGCTACATCCTTTTCCTGCAAGGGGATTGGTTAGGAGTGGGGTCAGACAGCTCATTAACATTTAAAGCCAGACACAAAAACAGCTCGTTCTGAGCGGGGCTGAAAGAGGGGTTTTTTAGATATGCAAAAATCCAATACTGGAGGGTTTTTCAGCAACTAACTTCACAGGCATGTTTTGGGGACCTCTGAGACCAATATAGACTTGTCTTAAAGGAGTAAAATATGTGACCGTTAAATATGAGGAGCTGACAGGGCAGAAATATTTATAAAGGTCACATTTGTTTAAGTACGTTCAAGAAAAAAATAATCCAAAATGGGAAAACAGGACAAAATTTTGATCATGATTGTAAAGGGTTGCAGAAAAAGTCCATATTGGTGGAGTGATCAAGAAACTTTAAAAAGATCAAATCAACTCTGTCTTTCACAGATCTACAAAATCTCATTCACGCCTTTTTTTTTTTCACGGCTTGGCTATTGCAATTCTTTATTTACCTGCATTAGTCAGTCCGCAACGGTTCGACTCCAACAAGGTCATAATGCTGCTGCTCGGATTTTAACAAACACAAACCGTAGGTCCCAATTCATCCCAATCCTTTCTTCTCTCCATTGTTTGCCCATAAAATATACCAAAGGTGTCCAGGCATTTGCCACTTGAGCTCCTAAACTCAGGAACTCCCTACCAGAGGATATAAGGCTGACAGGCTCATTCCCCATTTTCAAATCTAAGCCTAAAACTTACTTGTATAGGAAAGCTTTTAATTTAAAATCCTTGTTAATTTTTGGATCTATTTAAACTGTATCTATCTCACCCTCCTCCCTATAATGTTTTTTTGTATTTTATCATGTGTATTCATCCTGTCTTTTTACTGTTGTTTGTTCTTTTTAATTTGTCCCTGTTAATTTTGCTTTATTCTATGCATTTTGTAAAGCACTTTGAAACTATGTTTTGATAAGCGCTATATAAATAAAGATATAATTATTATCAGAGGACATCGGGGAAAAATTTTCTGTAATGAAAATGTAATAAAATCAACTTGGTTTAACACAAATTTCCATATTATGTTCCTAATTTAAAGGCAAATAGGAGTCCTCAATTTTAAGTAATCAGACATTAAAAATGTTACTGTATAGTGAAATGCAGGTCTTTGTTGTTTTTGTTAAAAGATTTTTGAAAATTAAATGCAAACACGTGTCAGTAATTTAATAGCAGAAACTGCTTTTTTATGTGTGAATTTTGTGCAAAAAATATCACCTGATATCGATCGTAGACCCCTTTATCGAATCAAATCAAAATGGCAGATTTTGTGATATCTGAAAATATCATCATCATCCAAAATATTGATATCATATTGTGATGAAACACACCCCTATTATTTTTTTATGAACAAACCCACACCAGAAGCACTTCACACTAAGGATGTTCCTAAGTGTCTATTTTCGTGTTCGGCTAAATGCTCATTTGAATTTTGTTTAACTGACTAGTCTAAAGAGGAGAAAATTCTTAGAAAACAAACGAATTCCTCACAGGGTCATAGTGTCAGCTGTGGCGTTAGCCTGATATACTCTCTACAGCAAAGCTAACATAACATGCTAGTGCTGCCAGCCTTCGTTCTTCTTTGCAGATTAATATCTTTCTTTGCTATGTGGCCTCTTTTCTCTTCGGGCCGAAGTTATACGTGAGTTTAACCCTTGACTGCCTACATACCACTTTATTTCCATTTACTACTTTAGAGAACTGTGATATCGCGCTGTTCCTACTACGCGCTAACCGCTAAGCCACTGCTAAGCCTCTCATGCTTTCATTGTGTTCACTGACATGAAATCAGAATGTTTGCACAGGAATCCTGGGGTTTTTGTCCCTTATAGATAGACTCAAAGTCTATTTTTGAATAGCCCCCCCCCCAGTCTCAGTTTCATAATGGAAAATGTTATTCTAACTGAACCAGATCAGACCAGATCATTCTGTATTTTAATAAACTGTCAGTAATTTGAAGCATTGCCTGTGAATCCAGATTCAAGTTGATTGTTTCAGAAGAAGAGATTCAACCCATCAACCCATACTCATTACTGTTCATGGTTCTTACTGTTAAATACATTTTTTACGGAGCATCAACTATAACTACTCTCTGTCTTCCTAAGTTCTTATCAGGCTATAAACAGTGGACTGTGTGGGAAAAATGCCTTGGCTGAAAGTCCCTCTAGTTGGCTACACTTGAAACTCCTGAAAGATGCCCAGAGTTTTTATCACCATCAGATGATAGCTGAGGAAATGCGAGGCTGCTTTTAATAAAAACTTGTAAGGTACAGACATAAACAATAAAACTCAGAATTAATTTTCCCACACATTTACTAGTTAACATTAGTAGATTGGTCAACAAGTAAAAACAAAAAATTGTTGTGCATTGCAGGTATTTTGCAGAAGGTAATGTAGTTTTTGGGCAATGAAGACATGGAGGGCTTAGAGTTTCCCACCATAACAGAGAAAGGAAAACAAAGAATTATTATTGTAACTGAATGTCCTAAGCTCACACAAAGTAAGTGAGCACCAGCGACAGCATGTGCAGCACGACACGATGTTTTTGCCCCGTCGCCCTGTTACCGTTTCTTTCTGTCCCTCACATTGAGATGTGTGAGGAACAAGGGAAGGGGAGATGACAAGGAGGGTCTGACAGGAATATTTCAATGGTTTTCTTTCACTTTCTTCACTCAGCAGAGCTTGATGCAGGATGGGATGCAACACCTGATTCTCACACAGTATAAGGCAAAGGTACAATTAATAAACATTGAATTGCAATCTCAATTTTCTTCCCATTATCAAAGAATCATGTTTGAAGAAATTATTCACTTTTTAAATGTGTGCTCCACTTGTAGACAACATGACGAATCTAGTAAAGGTTATAAAAGAAAAGAATACACATGTCCCTGCCTGGATATTTTGGTAAGACAACATGTTCTCTGTGTTTTTCTCCCCTTTTTACGTTTGTTTTAATAAGCTCAGCATCACTGCCTTCAGTTCTCTGCTCCACACATACAGAGCATTCACTCTTTTCATGATGCTACAATAAAAAACACTAATTTTAATTCCTCTACACTCAGTACCCTATAATAACAAAGTGAAAACAGAATTTCAGATTTTTCTGCAAATTTATTGAAAATAAAAAACTAGAATATATTGACATGCACTTAAAAGTCAGCTCAGTGGCCTCCCATGTCTCTTGATCTTTGCTAAGACATCATTCTTGTGGCATCATACATTTCACTTTTTTATTTCTTTGTTTGCACTGAGGTTATTGATTAATCTTTCGATCAGCCCCTAAAAAGCATTTTTATATCCAGGCAGGAATTAATCCAAGCCTGGCATCAGACAATAAAATGAAACTATTAAAGCACTGTTGAGAACAGTGTCCTAAGATTTTTGTTACTATCAATTATTTTTTATGGCTTAGTCATAAAAATGTCATTATAAGATAAAATACGAATCACTTCTTAAATTCTTCAGATATTACTGCAAGAGTGGGTGTATTCAGGGGGCTGCTGCATCATAACTGGTAGAGTGTTAGGAGACAATGAGGGCCGCAACTACCAGGGCAGATTCTTTAATCCTGTCCACTCCTGCCAGTACGAGTAGCATGATCAAGGCAGACATACAGTTGCAAGAAAAAGTATGTAAACCCTTTGGGATTTCTTGGATTTCTGCATGAATTGGTCATAAAATGTGTTCTGATCTTCGTCTAAGTCACAACAATAGACAAACACAGTCTGCTTAAACTAATACCGCACAAAAAATGATATGTTTTTCATGTTTTTATTGAGCAAAATGTAAATATTCACAGTGCAGGATGGAAAAAGTATGTGAACCTTTGGATTTAATAACTGGTTGACCCTCCTTTGGCAGCAATAACCTCAACCAAACATTTCCTGTAGTTGCAGATCAGACCTGCACAACGGTCAGGAGGAATTTTGGACCATTCCTCTTTACAAAACTGTTTTAGTTCAGCAGTATTCTTGGGATGTCTGGGGTGAATCACTCTCTTGAGGTCATGCCACAGCATCTCAATCGGGTTAAGGTCAGGACTCTGACTGGGCCACTCCAGAAGGCGTATTTTCTTCTGTTGAAGCCGTTCTGTTGTTGATTTACTTCTATGCTTTGGGTCGTTTTCCTGTTGCATCACCCATCCTCTGTTTAGCTTCAGTTGGTGGACAAATGGTCTTAAATTTTCCTGCAAAATGTCTTGATAAACTTGGGAATTCATTTTTCTGTCAATGACAGCAATTCGTCCAGACCCTGAGGCACCAAAGCAGCCCCAAACCATGATGGCCCCACCATCATATTTCACAGTTGGGATGAGGTTTTGATGTTGGTGTGCTGTGCCTTTTTTTCTCCACACATAGCGTTGTGTGTTCCTTCCGCATAACTCAATTTTGGTTTCATCTGTCCACAGGATATTTTGCTGGTAGTGCTGTGGAACATCCAGGTGCTCTTTTGCAAACTTCAAACGTGCAGCAATGGGTTTTTTTTGGACAGCAGTGGCTTCCTCTGTGGTGTCCTCCGATGAACTCTATTCTTGTTTTATGTTTTGCTTATTGTAGATTTGTCAACACAAATGTTAGCATGTGCCAGAGATTTCTGTAAGTCTTTAGCTGACACTCTAGGATTCTTCTTCACCTCACTGAGAATTCTGCGCTGTGCTCTTGCAATCATCTTTACTGGACGACCACGCCTAGGGAGAGCAGTAACAGTGCTGAACTTTCTCCATTTGTAGAAAGTCTGTCTTACCGTAGAACATGAACATCAGGACTTTTAAAGATACTTTTGCAACCCTTTCCAGCTTCATGCAAGTCAACAATTCTTGATCGTAGGTCTTCTGAGAGCTCTTTTGTGCCAGGCATGGTTCACATCAGGCAATGCTTCTTGAGAACAGCAAAATCAAAACTGGTGTGTGTTTTTTTATAGGGCAGGGCAGCTTTAACCAACACATCCAATCTCATCACATTGATCGGACTCCAGGTTGGCTGACTCCTGGCTCCAATTAGCTCTTGGAGAAGTTATTAGCCTAGGAGCTCAGATACTTTTTCCACCCTGCACTGTGAATGTTTACATGTTTGGCTCAATAAAAACATGAAAACATAAATTTTTTATGTGGTATTAGTTTAGGCTGACTGTGTTTGTCTATTGTTGTGACTTAGATGAAGATCAGAACACATTTTATGACCAATTTATGCAGAAATCTAAGAAATCCCAACGGGTTCACATACTTTTTTCTTGCGACTGTATTTTTAAAATAAAACATAAAATTTTGAATTAATGTGATTAATAATTGTGATCTCAGTAGTGATCTAAATAGTTGTAGTCCTTGGTGGGCACATTTTGATAAAACACTGATAGTGCTTGCATGCATTTGTACTGTTATCACCAGAAAACTGTCCACTTGTTTAGCAGAAACAATGACCTGGTAGAATCTGATGCTTCTCAACATTGTTCGAGCAAACACAGCAGAACAAACATGGACCAACACCATGTGGTATCTGCCTCCTTAGAAATCTAGGCTGTCATAAATAGAATGGTTTCCTTCATTGTCATCTGCTCTTGAAACTTAAAGCAGACACAGGCTTAATTCAAAACAGTGTTATTTTTCTGGAGCTGATGACAGCAGTAGGGAAGGACTGAGCCACGGCTCGTTTCACAGCTCTATTCACAGTTTACATCGTCATGATCAGGTAGTGCCATAGCGATCAATGGCAGTGTTTCAAATGAGGTCTCTTAAAAACTGTGAATCAGTGCAACCACCAGAGGCCATTGAACATCCAGACATGAATGTAGCTGTACTGTTTGGTTCTGCCTCGTAGTTTATAAGATTAACTGCAGACAGAATGAAATCAATACAGTTCAAACTGAGTTTAGACCAAAAAAAAAGCTAGAAGTAAAGGAGAAAATATGATGGTCTAAATCAATGCTGCATCAAGCTCCATGGTATTGTTTGGGGGATTACACAGAACAAAAAGTATGAGAAAAGAAAACTCAGGAAAAGTGAACTACCAGGGTTAAAAAAGAAATCTGTGTTTTAATGAAAAATAGATGTCAGCGCTAACAAATCAAACACAAAGAAGCGAATCCAAATTTACTGGAGATCTTATGAAGACAAAAAAATCAAAGCCTATAACTTATTTTTGATTTGAAAGTTCAAGTGAGTTATGATGATTACGCACACAGCGCATTATCAACCAGGGTGCCATCTGGCACTGTCAGGGTGACTTTAAAATGCTTCAGATCGACCAATGATTACCGTGGATGTGCAGATTACTAAATATCCCAGCGTCATTAATTTTATTGTCTCACATGCCCTTTTCCTGAAATCACATCAGGCTAGCCAACTGTAGACGTACGGTTGTTTCAGCAGGTGTGCCAAAATGTGCCAAAGTGGGTATCTAAGGTCTACACCGCTTTTCTGTAAAAAACAATCGTTTTGGGAGATTGTTGATCCCTCTACAGTCACGTATATAAACATGTCAAAAGTTTTAATTAATATTTAAATAATGTGTGCATCTGCTGAGGTTTTATTATTTAGGCTGATCTCAACAAACAATATAAAGAGATTATTAATCAAACAATATTTAGCCACCCTGGCTCACACAAGTGACAGAGACACACAGCTGGAGTGTGCACTCACACACACGGTGTTGACGCGTTGATCCTCCATGGACAGACAGAAGCTTCAAAGCAGAAGGAGAAAGTTCAGATCTGAGTTTATCTGCCAACATTGTAAAACATTTTCCCTAACAGAAAAAGCCTTCAGTCTACATTACCAACACGTTAGCATGCATGTGTGTCAGAAAATGTGTGTGAGTGTCACGTTTATGTGCGCCATTGTTACACAGCATGAAAGCCCTTGATGCTGCATAAAAACGCAGAGACGGATGATGGGACCAGACACTTTTCAGTTCTTTGGGGGGGAATTTTAGCCTTGTATGAGCCGAATGGCTTCACTGCAACAAGCATCTAAATCATAAACACTGGCGCTAACAGACAAGCATGGTCAGAGTGAGGCATAAGTTGTGACACTGATAAATTTAACCTGCATTTGTGGCTAGTTAGAGTCCCTCTGTTAACCGTCATGGCTGAAATCTACCTGCATTTGGCTAGCTGGCGGGTGTAAATGTCAAGCCCTGATCATAGGAATGTAGACTGTTAGTATTTGTCAGTACATTTTGTTTGGGGTGACTTGAGATCTTTCAAAATCTTTAAAAGGTGCCCTGTAGAGCTGTGCATCTTGACTGGTGTCACAGTGCATCACATTTCATCCAATGCATCCTCCATTTTCTGTATTACTGCACATGCCTACTTTGAATCAAACTTTACACAGTAAATCTATTTTTTATACAATGTGACTGATTATTTTTCTCTGTGTCATCATAAGTTATGTCTGCTCCACAGCTGTGTGTTTTTTCTCATATTTATTTTTGACATTACTGCATTTAGCGATTGCAATGGTATTAAGAAATACGAGACTCAGTGGTTTTAAACTGTCAGTGGGGAAATTGAACATACAGAGTTTGTCCATCCTTGATAAAAATGTCTATTTTTTTGTAATTCTCCCAGACTCACTCTGTGTCTCTGCACTCTGCTGAGTGCATGCAGGCTCTGCAAAGCATGAAGAGTCTATCCGTGGTGACACTCCTGCAAAGGAGTTGATTGCTTTAAGAAAAGCAGACTAGCATTGAAATACATTGAGAAAAGACCTTTTTAAGGGAAACAAGTCATTATTTGAGTATTTACAGTAGGTCCAGCTGATTGTTTTCAACACCATTAGTGCCGCAACAGAAAAAGGCTAAAAATGCTGATCTAGACACAGCATCAAAATCTAGCATTATTTGTTGGTTTTCAGCCATACAAAGTGAGATACGATATGATAGGTATATGTAGCAATGTAAGGGTACACAAAAAGGTTGGTTCAGTACCGTATTAATATTGTTGACTAATTATTTTTGTTATAGTTTTTGTTAATAGCCTTTTTCCCCCTGACTAAAATGAGATAGTAACTAATAAAAACAAGTGCACGTTGACAAAAACTGAAATGAAATTAATTGACACTTTAGTCAACAAATAAAAACGTGATGAAAATGTTTGACAGAGACTTTATTCAATCAGACTTAATTTCGTCATGTAGAAAATAGGGGCAAGTTAGGCATATATCCAATAACAGCTACTTTGGCTGTGTGAAAAGATGAGATGAGATACCGGGTAGATCCAATCACAACTGCTTTTGCTGCGTGGAAGCGGGGTCAGTTGGGGAGAGATCCAATCAGTCAACTAAATTTACTGTAAAGTTCATCAACTGAAGTGTTGGGATGTTTCGTCAACTAAAACTAAAACAAGTTAGATGACTAAATTATGACTAAAACTAAAAGATAACTTTGGCAGAAGACTTTAAAACTCTAAAACTAAATTAAAAAGTGCAGTCAAAATTAACACTGGTTCAGTATGGACCTCGGTTTTGAAGTCACGGTTTGGTGTGTTTTCTATACAGTAAAAAAACAAACCAAAGCAACCAGCAAACCCAACACAGAATTTATTTTTCTTAATAAGGAACTTAAAAACTTCCCTGGTACATTTTGTCTAAATTGTAGCATCTATAGTTCAGGCTTTCAGGCCTACTTTTTTACGTTTGTCAAAAGAAAAATAAACACATTAAAAAGAAATTACATTAAAATTCAAATGAAGGCTGCTACTTCCAACGTAAAAGTTAATCAATAAATAAAGATAAAGGATAAAAAATACTAGGAATGAAGTTATTTGTTTTGAAAAGGTTCTCAGCAGATAACGTCACACTGCAGCAGAGAACACTACTTGGGGGGCAGGTAGTGATTTCTACATAGAGAAATGCTACCAAAAAGTCCATGTTTTAAACTTTTTACAAATTGCCAAACATTCAAAGTGTGAAAATAAAAACATTCTTATTTCTCAAGGCACTTTTGTGTCCTGAAAGCAGTGAAATATTCAGGCCGAAATAAAGGAAACAAGTTTTTTTAAAAAGTCACGTAGAAATGGTAACTGACAGGAATTTTTTAAAAAGCCAGCTTCTAAAGCCTGCATGAGCCACTTGTATACAGTCCATTTCCATGAAGCAGTCTGGTTTTCTTCTGTACAGTTTTGTCATGTTCACATTAAACTCTGATCTTATCCGTATTTCCTCAGCTGATGTCCGTCTCACCAACATCCAGCCTCACTCGTGACAGGAAATCCATCTCGTTCAAGAGATCCAGCTCAATTGGCTCAGCTCAGCTCAGCTGGCAGCTGAGAACAAGATCAGGAGAGGAGGGCGGAACTTTCTTCCAAGCGGGGAGGGCTGTTGAACCTGGGGGCAGTGCTAACTCCCCACATGAGGTCATGAGGGGAAAACCTGAGAATGGCTTGTTTTAGCACACATTTTCTGAAAGGTGGGGGCGTGGGGGGGTTGCTCTGGTACTTTACGGGATTATAGACAGGCCAGGGGCACATTTTTTGTTAGAAAAGCCTGAAAACGTTAATCTTGCAAAGTAGATGGATATGCCTGTTTCCTTGTTTTTCACTGGCGAATCCATCTTGCAAAGCTTCCATCTGAACCATTTGGGCCCGGTTAGAAAGTGACAGGACCAATTAGTGAAGAGGGGCAGTACTTTCAGGCGGAGCAGCAGAGTCGTGACATAAACAAGCAGCAGCAAGTGCCGGTGCAGTTATGGAGGAAGAGATTAGCATGGATGCTGCTCAAGCGTCAGTTTTGTCAGAACTTGATGACATTTCTTCGTTAAAAGAAGAACAAAGTACAGCAGTGAGTTGTTTTCTTTTCAAAAATGACAAAAGTCGAGTACTTACATGTCCATAGTCGCCATGTTTCGTGTTATTCGTTGGTAGCTGCGCATGCGCAGCTTGCTAGCAGCTACGTCACGTGTTTTGTTGCTCTGATTGGCCTGTAAGGATGTGACAGACAGAAAGTTCACCCAATCACCCTCTGAGTTTTTTTCAAAGCCTCTGCCTTTTCTCAAACGTTTCCTGTTGAAGCTTTCCCAGATGGATGTATGAAACACATCCATCTGGCATGTCAGGTTATGAAAACGTGATTTTTGCATAAAATTTCGCCTTTAAAGTCTGTGCATTACATTTGATGTCAATGTGACTGCAGACTCCAGCTTCAGTTCGAAAGACTTTCCTCTTGGGAAAGCATTTGTTTGAAGTTGGATTCAGAGTATGTAGACAATCTTGTTTGGACTCCAGAAACTTGGCTTGTCAAATCAACACATCTCTGTACAGTATCAAGTAGAAGGAAGGAAGTGTTGGCAAGCAGACTAGCATCTGTTAATGATGGTGTTTCTGCTGTGTGAGTGTTAACCCCAGTAATAACTGTCCTTAAGGATCCATTTTCCATCATCACCAACAGTTTTGGAAAAAAGCTAAATGCTGCAAGATGCTTTATCTTGTCATGATAACTGATTCACCGAGAAAAATTAGTGATTTTTCCCATGTATCATAACAGGTCCCACAACTCTGAATGGGAGAAGTTACGTGGTTATGTGGATAATGGATGGATCACGGCAGGTCATAGCTTACCCGAGATTTACTCTGGGTTTGTGTCAGTCATTCAGTCCATACAATGGTCCACACGGTCAGATCCTAAAGTAACACTGCACAGATGAACTATGTGGAAATTGCCAGTCAGTTCTTTGCATGAAACTCATTTCCCTACTGTACACCGCTTTCCACATTATTAAGCAAATGACATTTTTCTCTTTTTTTCCTAAATATTAATGCAAATCACCGTCAGACTACTTCTCAAGTCATCAGCCGTTAGAGCGTAATTCAAATGTTTTTGAACAAACTTCATAATGATAACCATTATTTTTTAAAAAATAAGAACCTCAAAATGCACTCTTCCACATTATTATGCAAAACAGGGTTTTAAAATGGTCATTCATTGAATTTGCAGCATTAGGAGGTCATATTTACTGAAATCAAAAGCTATTTCAATCAAAAACATCTTAACAGGCAACGTTCCATGTTAACACAGGAGCCCTTCTTTGATACCACCTTCACTATTCTTGCATCCTTTGAACTTGTGAGTTTTTGACGAGTTTCTGCTTGAATTTCTTTGCAGGATGTCAGAATATCCTCCCAGAGCTGCTGTTTTGATGTGAACTGCCTCCCACCTTCATAGATCTTTAGCTTGAGGATGCTCCAAAGGTTATCAACAGGGTTGAGGTCAGGGGAGGATAGTGGCCACACCATGAGTTTCTCTCCTTTTATGCCCATAGCAGCCAATGACACAGAGGTACTCTTTGCAGCATGAGATAGTGCATTGTCATGCATGGAGAAAATTTTGCTACAGAAGGCACTGCTCTTCTTTTTGTACCATGGCAGAAAGTGGTCAGTGAGAAACTATATATACTTTGCCAAGGTCATTTTCACACCTTCAGGGACCCTATGACTCCACCACCTCCTTGCTGACGTCAGCCTTATTGGGACATGGTGGCCATCCACCAACCATCCACTACTCCTCCATCTGGACCATCCAGGGTTGCATGGCACTTATCAATAAACAAGACTGTTTGAAAATGAGTCTTCATGTATTTCTGGGCCCTCTGCAACCGTTTCTGCTTGTGAGCATTGGTTAGGGGTGGCTGAATAGTAGGTTTATACACGACTGCAAGCCTCTGGAGGATCCTACGCTTTGAGGATGGTGGGACTCCAGATGCACCATCAGCTTCAAATACTTGTTTTCTGCTTTGTAATGACATTTTAGCATCTGCTCTCTTAGTCTGATGTATTTCTCTGTCAGAAACCTTCCTCATTATGCCTTTATCTGCATGAACCCATTTTTTCTCTGAATCAGCCACAAATGTCTTCTATGTTAACATGCAACTTTGCCTGTTACGATGTTTTTGATTGAAAGAGCTTTTGAAGTCAGTAAATATGACCTCCTAATGCTGCAAATTCAATGAATGACCATTTTCAGTTCTTTACAACCTATAAAATCTTTTAAAACTCTGTTTTACATAATAATGTGGAACAGTGCATTTTGAGTTTTTTATTTTTAAAAAAATAATGGTTATCATTATGAAGTTTGTTTAAATTTTTTTTTTTAATTGTGAGGTATTAACCTTTCATTTATGCAGTTTTCCTTATTTTTGTGGTGTTTGCATAACAATTAAACCTCTAAGTGCCTTTATATTTCTAATTGTTCCCATCTGTTTTCATGAAATGGATCAGATGGTCAAACACCAGCCATGGAGTGTTGGCATTTAAATCTGAAGTGATGAATGATAGCGGTCAGGACAGGCCTCATTTTTTGGCTCTCTAAAGAACACATGAGCTAGAACAGTGATGGCAGGAACCAAAAAAAAAGAGCAAAACTATCTCAAAACACAGCAGTTAACATTTAAGCTTCACTGAAAGCGGTAGGAAAAATGATTTACAATACAAATTAAAGCTGCAAGTGGCTCTTAAAGGCCCTTGTACCATCGGGTTGTGTGTGTGTGGAACCACTGATATGTTGGCAAGCTGCCCAGTGTGCTGCAGCACAGTAGAAATGCCAGATAGATTCTCATAGGACTGTCATTTAATGTAAAATATAAGCACATTACATTTTGTATATGATGTAGCACTGGCCGTTAACAGTAGGTGGCAGTATGCCTAAGAAGGATACTGACATGTAGCAGGCCAGGACTGAACTTTGTCACGTAAGAAGATAAAACATTTTATGTAAGAAGTGTTACAGGTTTGTCAGAGTAGGTAGTGCTACAGCAAATCCAGGAAATTAAAGTTTATGCAGATTAGACATGAATGTAGCATCCTCTGTGCATCAGCTTTTTATAATGTTGAGATGAAAAGTTGTTAGACACTGGAAATGCTGACTCACCTTAGCATTTTTGTGGAAAGTTATTCCACAAAGTTCTAGCAGTTTACTTCTGCCATTCTCTCCAGTTAGACAGACATAAAGTCTTAATAACCATGTGTGTGCTGATACCTTGAGTGTGTATGTGAGTGTTTGCTCTATCTGATTGGCCACCAAAGTCATGTGACATGGAAAGCAGCAGACTTTTGGCGCAACAGAGAGACAAGAATGACTGCAAACAAACAGATGAGGTGCATAGTTAGACATTTTATTAAAGTACTAATTTAATATCAATACTTTTTAAAAGTACTCGATACCAAATGAGTAATTTGTAAATATCAATATATCGATACTTCAGGATCAATACGCCCACCACTACTGCTGACCTGCTTCAACATGAGTGTGTGGTATGGGGTGTTTCTTGTTGTGTGAATGCAATGTCCGCTAGTGGAGCTACAGCTGCACTTTTGTCAAAACTGGACATTTCTCTATTAAAATACATGCAGAGATCAACTCTGAAAGCTTTCTGTGACAGAAAGTCAATGAGAGAACAAAGTAAAGTTGACTGCATCATCAGGCTGCAAAATAACAGATTTGAAAAGAATGAAGGGGAGGCTGAATATTTTCTGAATGCACTGTGTGTATCTATTCTGTAATTTTGTCTCACCAATATTTCATATATTCAAGTTAAGATATCTGCAGTGCAGTGTAAATGTGACTGATGTTCTGACTGGACCCAATTACATCAATTATTTTCAACAGTTCAGTGTTTGAAGTCCAAACATCTGGCCACAGATTGGCGCAGAGGTGTTAATCTTGACTGTAAGGAAAAACATAACACACATCAGTCACAAGGCAGAGGTCAAAGCTGAGAAAAAGGGCTTTTTGATTTATTGCTCTTGTGAACTTGTGTTGTACCCGGGCGGTCAAAACCAGACTGTTTTTATTTGAGGCCAACAGAGTGCAGAAGTGAGCCAGATCATTTTGATTTTCACTGACACTGACAGTCTTCGCTGCTCTCTGTAAGGAAAACACATTCAAATGTTTGAATAATAAACAGGCTCCATATGTTCATGGAATCATGCCCACTTGCCTCAAAGAAAACATTAGAGTAAATTATGAGTGTGTGGGTAGATTTAGATTTGACGTAGTGGATTAATTTAGAGTTAAATGACACATAACTTTCTGTCTTATCAATACCCTGCTACTGCACCATAGAGCCAGGTAAACTGATATACAGATTCCTCAAAAACATATCAGAGACATAGCGACTAAAGTAATCAACATGGATGATAGAATACCACAGGGATGTGTCCTCAGCACCTACACCTCGTCCTCTAATGACAGTAATAGACAAAGACTGTGGAATGCTTTTAATTATTCTATTTATCAATTTGTGACACTGCACAGACTCGGAGCTCTGTTTGTTTCCCCCTAGAGTTTACTCTGAGTGAGAGTGTGATTTAGTCCATAAAATCCTACTCCTGTTTTCCCACAGAGCTTTGTGTCCAATAAAAACAAGTAATCATATATTTCACACACTCCCTCCAGCTGAACATGAATCAGTCGCGCGGTTTGATAAATGACTCCAACGTGGAGGAAAAACCAGGATCCCAAACATAACATAAACAAAGCTATTACAAACATCTCTCCCTTATCTTCATGATGGAAACTCTCACAGTAGTTACATAAGGATCCCTTTCCTTCTGAAGCCAAGAGAGCACAGGTTTAGATGGTCCTACTTAGAAAGGGCCAGACTAGGTCAACCTGCCTGATAAGATGATCAAAGTTTCTTTATGGGGGGATAACCATCAGTGAGGCTGCTCTGTCTGTCTTACAGAGCTATAAAATTTACAGTCTAAATCCCTGTACCTCTCACGGGGCTTTAGAGTATCAAGTTTTCTGAGGTATCATACTTGCATTGACGCACCAGTATGATGAACTTTAGCCCCTATCTCTTATTTTTTGACAGGCTGTTTAAAAAGAAGGACTCAGCTGTTTAAAAGATTTATTCTGGATGGTAATGATCACGGTGTGGTAATCCATTTTTTTTTTTTTTTTTTTTTTTTTTTCAAAGGATTGTATAATCCAGCTCACTTTTTTCCCAGTTTTCCAAGAAAACCTAGAAAGGATATCCAAAGCCACATCCAAAAGAGCCTGGATAACTGAGAACTTGAACTGACTACTGGCTATACATACAGGCTCTTTAGGCCAGAGATATACTTGTTAACTAACAACACATTAAAGTTTTAAAGACAAACTAAGTCCACAATTTATCATATCTTTAAAATGTATTACTGTCATTTGACGGAGACAAACATGTCTGTCAATCCAAGGAGAGTGGCCTCTGCGATCTCTCAAGTCACTCTTGCAGACCGTTCGTTTGAGCAATGTCTGTGTAAGAACAGAAATACACACTACAACTTTTAAAATAAAAATGGATTAAACTCTCGTTTAGGGTTAAGGGAGGGGTTAAGGTAAAGGTTAGGATTCTCAGTTAAAAACCTGACCAGCAAAACCTTACCAAAAAAAAAAGTTAAATAAAGCCGAGTAAGCAGCCTTCAGAGCTCGTTGTCCTTTAAAACATTCCAACCCAGCAAACGTGGCTTATGTAGGTCCATTACCTGTGTAAACTACTTAGGTAACAGAGCCAACTTAGCTAAGTAGCCAACCTCGCTAAAGCTAAGCTCACATAAGCTAGCCTAGTATATAGATAACATAGCTATGTTAGCTTACATGAGCTTAGCCTTAGCCAGGTAGGCTATGTAGCTACATTAGCTTTAGCTTCATTTGCCAAAGCCCACATTGCTAAAGCTAACTTAGCTACTTTGGCTTATGTAATCAAATGAATTATGTAGCTAAGTTAGCTTTAGCTAAAGCTAACAAAACTAAAGCAAGCCACCTTTCATGTATGTACGTACATATAATACTGTATATGATATAAATTTCTATCCAATTAGGTGAATAGCTGATTATGCAGGGTTCCTCTTAAGGACTGTTGGATTGTGTTGTGGGGAGGGCATGACAAAACAGGCTACAGTTTTGTTTTTTTTTTTAACATGTTATGGAAGCCGTCATTCTTAACAACACTAAGATGGTGCAGGTCCTTACAAATAAAACAAATATTAACTGTGTACTGTTGGCTGCATGAGCAGAGGCTACTGTTAGCTTCAACATATTGACTCGTTCCTAATTGGTTGAGAGGCATCCACTTGTTTCACAATAGCTGTTAGCTGTGCTGTCGCTATGATGTCTAGCAGTGAGCTTGCAGATTTGTCATGTTGTACGAGTATTTCAGTCTGGCAGGACATAGCTTGCAAACAGCTTGCCTCTTGTCAAAGTCTGTATCACTTTATTGTTGTTGTAAGCCAAAATAATTTCACACATCCGCTCTGAATGCAGCAAAAACCGGCATGACTGGTCTTGTAGGTTGACATGAGCTAATGGCTCACTAAGGCCGGAAAGCTCTGTGATCTCATCTAAACAGAGAAGAAGAGGGAAGAGTCAAATGACTGAATGTCTACTGTCAACTAGCAGTCGGAGGTTGAAATTACATCACAAAACTACAGCACCAACAAAGTAAATGATTAATTAATAAAAAATAGAGACAAGATTGAAATATCACAATATTTTTGTGTACTGATATTTTCTATCACCTTCCTAACAGTCTGTGTTGATCCACTAAACCACCAAAGACTACATCGACTGTATACAGTAATGCTTTTAATGCTTGAAAATAATGGTGAATAATCCTGTTATGTGCAGGATGAACTTTTGTTCAAAAAAAAACATGTACAAGACTAACTGCAAGAGATTAGAGGTACCACTGGCACTAAACATGAGCTTTAAAGACTAAATAAGAAATAAAATTCTTACCAATAAAATCAAACTAATTCTGGTCTTGATGGATGAACTTATTCTAAGTCAGACTAGCAAAGGAACCTGTTTTAAAGCAGAGTATTTTACATTGCGATCAGGACTAAAACATCCCATTGGAAGACCACCAGAGGAAGGCCTACACAATCATCCATGATATAAAGTCTGACATGAATTCCTATCTAATCCTTAATCCTGTTTCAAATCAACTGTTCACCTGGCATAAAAAAGAAAACAAAGTCTTCCCTTTATTTGTGTGAAGATTACATGTCTCAGAAAGTGTGGATATGTTTGTCTTAAATGAGAAAGTGGAGCAAAACTTCACTGAAAATAGTTTAAAGGTTATAAAATAAGGGATGTTTGTGAATGCATTTCTCTGTTGTGTGAAAGTAAACAATTAATTTTTTTTATCCAATCCTAGTTTGGAGCCAGGGGAAGAACAGACGGCTGTTTGCAAGGCGGAAGATTTCTCCACCACAAGAAAGTCACATCCCTGTAAGCTTTCCAGGTTCTTTTGAAATTACTTTTGCATGATACACTGACACAATATGTTGATAATAAAGGGAGATTATGAATGCTTGGAAATGTGCAGTGATTGAACCAAGGCTGTTTGTAATTATTATAGAATGTTTACAAGTGAGGAACTTCTCCTGCTGTACAAAGATGAGGCAAAAATGATTGAATGTTGAGAGATGTAAATTAGTTCAAAGTCGAAAAATTTCTGCATGAAATGTATGGCTAAAAAATTAAGAGAAGCTGTAGGAGGAAGATTAGAAGACCTGTACGTATCAAGAGAGCACACAAACATTCAAAATGTAGAGTTTCAATGAATAAATCAAGCACTCTAAGTTCTTTGTGAACATAAACTAAAAGAAAAATACCTTATGTTTCAATAGCATACGAATCTACTGAAGCTTTAAAATGTACTAACCGATGTGCATTCAGTTCATCTGCTTAGCTTAAGTACTGGACAATCACATAAGGTATCAGTAATACTTGACACTTGCTAGCTTTGTTTAAACAAGAAACGAAGAGGAGGAAGAGGCAGACTCGACGAAACAGGCTAACAGATTGAATGCATACATCACAGACATTCATTGTGGTATAGAATAATTTACTGCTAAAACACGCCTCATGAGATGGTCATGGAACAGAAAATGAAAGCTTTTGTTGAATAAAGAATAAAAGTTTAATTCAGTAACTAAGGTTATAATAGATTGTGATATTTATGAGTTTTTCTTTTCTTTTCTTTTTTTTTCTTCTTTTTTTTGTTTTGTTTTGTTTTCAACTTAAGTTTTGCTGTTCTGAATGTTTCCAGCTGGTTTGTTAATTTAGTTCAGTTCTTTTTTTGTAAAAATGCTTTATTTTAGTTTTGTTTTTTTTTAGTTTTAGTGATTGTTTTACTGTTTTTCAGTAATATGGGATGCACCAAAAGGACAAATGTTTATGGCCACACTTGTGAATTATTGAATTCAGGTGTTACAATCAAATCCATCCTCACGGGTGTATAAAATCAAGAGCTCAGTGACTTTAAGCGTGGTACTGTTATGGATGCAACCTTTGCAAGAAGACGGTTCTTGAAATTTCATCCCAGCTAGTCATTCCTAGATCATCTCTAAGTTATATTATTAGAAATTGGTAGAGTTTAGGAACAACAGAAACCCCATGAAGCAGAAGACCACTTAAAATCAAGCTGTGCAAAAGCTGCCAGTGCTCTACTGATGCCATAGCTTAAGAGTTCTGATTTTCCACTGGCTTAATTGAATGGGTTTCTGAGGCCAAGTGACCAATCAGTCTGGATTTGGTGGATGCCGGGGGAATGTTCCCTGCCTGACTGCATTGTGCCAACTGTGAAGTTTGGTGGAGGAGGGATAATGGTATGGGGCTGTTTTTCAGGGTTTGGCCCCTCATCTACAGTAAAGGGCAATTTTAGTGCTTCGGCATACCAAAACATTTAGGACAATGCTATGCTCTGAAGATTGTGAGCCAGGCTTTCTCACCCAACATCAGTGCCTGACCCCATACCCACTCTACAGAATGAATGGGCACAAATTCTCACAACCTTCCAAGAAGAGCGGAGGCTGTTATAGCTACAAGGGGGGGACCAACTCCATGTTAAAGTACATGTATTTGAAGACGGTGTCATTACAGTTCCTATTGGTGTAATGGTCAGTTGGCCAAATACTTTTGTCCATAGAGTATACTTGTCAGGGTGAGACCTAAAGGGGCCAGAAAAGCAAACATCATACCAATTTTTTTAACAAATAAATATTCAAATAGGCTGCTCTTTTTTCCTCAAATCAATATGCCCACTATAGAGAAGTCTCAAACAACCTCAATACAATAGAAAAGATCTAAAACTTTAATGATTCCTGAGATTTCTTGTGTTCATTTCATTAGAAAACCTGGCATTTAAAAATTGGATTCAAGCATTCCACAATAATATTAAAGACCCATACATTGCCAGTAATGTGAGTATTTAAATGGATATGTTAAGAAGAATTCTGCTTTCAGTCCTGAATTGATGATTTCCCTTCTAGATCATAGCAACATTAGCACTTGTTTTTAGTTTGGTTTCTGGATAGATTCCTTGCACGTCCTTCTTAGAGTCTTGAGGGAGTCACTATTAATCCATTAAGGTTTGACTGCTGATAACTGGCTTTGTCTTTGAGCTGTTAAGATCTGGAGGGATGGCATCATCTATTAGACATTTCAGGGTACTTTTTCTCAGACAGCATGATGACATAAATTAGAGTAAATTAAAACAGAAAAATATGTGGCCAGAACAGCAGCCTGAAAGTGATTAAAGCGCTCTTGTGAGACAGATCCCAGGGTTGTATAAAAAGAGTGAGTGGGTATATGACGTGATGAATAACCAGGCCTGATGTGAATAATAATGTCAGTGCAGCTGTTTGTGTTTGGTGCTATTCTACATGTAAGTTATCGGAGCCATGGGATTTAAACTTTTTTTTCTTCTGCTGTGGGATGTTTCATGTGAATAAATAAATCTCTTGTAAATCTGTTTTTGCAGAAACACAAGTCAAACCCCGTTGCCCCCGCCCGTCGCTGTGGCCGCCTGATGGAGAGCTGCTCCTCTCACATGCCGTGCTGCGACCCCTGTGCCTCCTGCCGCTGTCGACTCTTCAACACAATCTGCCACTGCTGGAGGATGAACCCACTGTGCTTGAAGAAGACATAGACACAACACAAAAACATAAATCCTCCTGCACACAATTTCAGACATAAAGAAATATAGACACACACACACTTTCCTCTGGCCTAACCCTTGTGCAGGTCAGAGAATGTTATTATTTTCAGAGAGCATTGCAGCATTTTGAAAACCTTGACATAAAAAAATGACAACCTTTAACTCTGAAATGTTTACTGAATAACCAAATAGTCTACATCACATGATATATTACTGTGGTACAAAGAGGAGTGGTGTTTGCTTTTTTCTGTATGTAGAAAAACACATGTAAACAGTGTTGCACTGTGCCTTGGGAATTTCCCCACATATATGATTAATATCTTTATTTTTTCTTTGCAGTTTTAAAATGTGGATATAGAGATTATAATTTACATACACGTTCCTAATTTTTGAAGCTCGCAGCCCTCAAAACTCTTAAGTGAAAAAAATTCAATCTTAATCATGTGTTTACAAGTCATAACAGCGGCCCAGACCTCAGTAAACATAAAAGTTCAGTTATTATTTGTGTGACAGTTAACAGAGTTAAAGCTGTTTTTTATTTTCTGTCTTACCTCAAGCCTATTCTGTTCTGTTAACCAATACAATGATGACATCACAGCGGCTGACTGTGCTTTATAGTGGCAGAAGAACAGTGAAAACAAGCGAAACGCCCATGACCAGCACATACTAAAACGTATTCACCCCCTTGGATGTTTGACCCTTTTATTGACATTATAAATCAATCATGGTCAATATAATTGAGCTTTTTGACACAAAAATGTTACAAAAAAGTCTCTTTCGTGTCAAAATGAAAGCAGATTTCTACAAAGTAAAGTCAATTAAATGAAAATATTTAAGGTAAAATTAGTGACTGTGTAAATATTAATCCCCCTAATTAAGCTGAGGTCCAGCCAACTAGTGCTAGTAGTCCCACAATTAATGAAATGAGGATCATCTGAGTGCAGTAAATGTGTCTCAAGTAGTATTAAGACACCTGTGTCTGTTAATCAGTATTCCTGACTACCATTGTACCATGAAGACAAAAGGACACTACAAGAAACTCAGAGAAAGGTTCTTGAAAAGTATAAGTCAGTATATGGATACAAAAACATTTCCAAGGCACTAAAAATCCCCCAGAGTTCATTTAAATTTATTATCAAGAACTGGAAGGAATATGGCACATGTGTAAAACTGTCTGTATCAGTCCGACCTCATAAACTGAGTGACCATGTAAGAAAGACAAGTGAGAGAGGCCACCAAGACAAAGCTTTATGGGAGCTTTATGGGAGTGGGAGTGACAAAGAGAAAGCAACTGCTGAAGAAAACTGAGATTAAAGATTTTTGACCATCAGAGGTTCTTTATATTTTTCATTTTTGTCAAAATAAGCCAAATTATCTTAACCATGATTGACTTATAAAATCATTTAAAGGGTAAAACATCAAAGGGGGTGAAAACTTTTTATAGGCACTGTATAGTAATTTACATCATTCTAACATACATTAAACAACTAAATAGAGTTAACCAATGCACATTTTGTCCAAAGCTACTTCTCTTCCATGTCTAGTGGGAGCTAGAAAAGCTTTTTAGTATAATATAGACTTTTTATTTACTGCACTGTGTAAATTTGGAATAATCATAAGATATGGATTAGGACATTTTATCATAAACCAACTGCATTTGTTCAAACTTAGGCCTGTTTAAGACTAGTTGCATGTTTTGCCGCATGCAGCTGCATGTCCACTCTTGCATGCACCTTTGTGGATTTTAAACAGGTGCATGTGTGCTGCTTGTTTGCTCTGTCCTCCTTACTGTCACAGCCCTGACTTTCTTCATAAGTTTGACCTCTGTAAATCTTCCTACAAGTGACTTTAATCTTTATATAACTGAACAGAGCTAGAAAAATCTCAAAGCATTCTGTAAAAACAAAGAGAGCGTCTCCAAGGAAATGTTTAACTGGGTTTTTGCTGCAAATCAAAAGCGTACTTACAGTGTTTATCTTGTCTGCGGCAAAACAGAAAGCTGTAATAACAATACAAGTTTAGAGAAAACAGACATTTCAGCATAGGTCCTTCATCAGGGGCATCAAGAAACAGATTGCAAAATATAGTCTGACAACTAGGACATAAAACAAGGTAAATATGACTATAATTTTCTTGTCCATTTAGGCTGCCAGATTTTGGCTGCTAGTGATGGGTCATTCATAAACGAGCTGTTTCAAAGAGTCAGCTCTTTTATGGGAACAAGAAGAGCAAGATCCTGTTGGAGAGCCATTTTATATCATTATAAATATTACTTTTATTATTTTTATGTGTGTTGTTTGTGTGTTATGTGATTGATTTGCAGGAATGATCTTTTGTACATCTCACATAAGAGGGACAAGCTAGCCCAGCCAGAGAATAGATTTCATTTGACCCAAAGGTGTTTTGAGGGGCGTTATATTTTAGAAAACAATAGCATGATATTTTCATCAATTTGAAAAAATTGAACACAGTTGGACTAAAATACCAGCACAAATATCAATCATATGTCATGGCTTTGCTAAATCTGACAGGTCAAATGAACCAAACTAGTACCCGAATGTTTTGGAGCCAAAAGAGCCGACTCTTCTTGCTGAGGCGAACCAATTAATCCAGATCACTGAAAAGAGCCAAAATTCCCATCACTACATTCCCCACACTCTGTGCCTCTCAGTGACCAGCTCTATCCCATTTGCTTACTGAGTAAAGGCATTAGCCCCAAAATGAATCTGAAAAAAAGAAATAAATCCTTGTTTCTGCAGAATGAATACACGTGACTGTATGTGTGACACATACAACATATGTGATGGTAACTTTGGGCAATATGACCCACTGAGCCAGCAGTGAGTCAGGCTCAGGAGACCTCTGCCCACAGCTAATGCTTAGCTAGCTACTGAGAAACAACTTGTCCTCTTCTGACTATCAAGACAATTGGAGGAGTCCAGATAATCCATAACTTTATGACATGAACTCAGCACAATAGCTAACTTTCTGCCACCACATAAAACCCCATCACATTTTTTTTTCCCTCTCTTTTATACTTTCATTTAAAAATGTTAAATGTAGAGTTAAAAAAGTGTGACAAGTTGAAAACCACGGTTCACATTGTTAATATGAGACACAGAACCAAAGCAAAGCCATTATAAGTAGTCATTTCACTTTTAATTTCTGGCAGCTATCGTGGATGAACATGGATTTAACCTGCTTTGTATTTCTCTCTGTGACAGCTTTGTGGAAAGCAGAAAGATTCTGAGCAAAGAAAATGTGAATTAAAAAAAATAAAGCATGAATCCTGTCCTGGTAATGTCTGGTACAAGACATGAACCTTAATTATTTATTCACCCCTGTTATTAGAAGTGTTATCGTTGTTTTTTTTTTTTTTAAGTTTTTTACATTTTTAACGTAAGAATGAGGACAAAGAGGCTAAGTTTGTCACGGATAGAACCATTTATTGAGCAAATATTGCAAGAACCATAATACGGATTAAAGGTATACATAAGAGAAGTAAAAGGAAATACATGTTTCCAACCCTTAGCTTTGACAATTTTCCTGCAGCAGTGTTTGATGCAAATGTAAAACAATGTTGAGGAAACTTGCCAAAATGGTTTTATTACATGCAATGGTAGGTTTATTTCCATCTGAAACTGCTGGATATGCAGAACTTTTGTTTATACTTTTACCTTTTGGGTTTTGTAATTTTGCTTAGTTTCAGAATTATCATTACTTCCTGTTGTTGAGTGTTTATAAGCCATTTTGCTCGATGTTAGTCAGAAAATATTTATATGAACAGTTAATATAAACAATAAAACAAAAAACAAACAGCAAGAAAAATTACAAGCTTAGAAAACGTGCAGTTAGTTGGTTAAACACTTAAATTCACCTACTGAATTCACTGGCAAAAGATCTACAAGTTGGTTACAATGTTACAATGTTACAATGTCATTTAGCAGACGCTTTTCTCCAAAGCGACGTACATTTGAGAGCAAGAACAACACAAGCAATGATCTAGACAAGAGGAAACAACATCAGTAAGTGCCATCAAGTGCTTCAGGTTCAATTGGACGCAAGTGCTGCCGTGTAGAGTTTAAGGCAGAGTACCAAAATATACGTTGGTTATGTGGGTTTTTTGTTTTGTTTTTTTTTTGTTTGTTAGTTTTTAGACAGCAACAATGAATCAAGGAAAATGTGGGATCACTAATTGCCATTCATTAGGCTTCACAACAACTATTTACCAAGTACCAAGTGCTGGATCATTCCCAAAGAGCTGGGCAAAGAAATCCCAGAAGTAGAGCAGGACAGTGCGAGCTAACTATAGTTGGGAAACTCATTCAACCACTGGGGACAGCAGTGGAGAATAGTCTGGCTGAGACTCAATCTACTACTGGGGACAACAGTAGAGAATTGCCTAGCTAAGTGCAAAGTGTTCTCTGAAGAGCTGGGTCTTTAGCCTTCTCTTGAAAGTAGACAGGGAGTCTGTAGATCGAATGTAGTTGGGTAATTCATTCCACCATTTAGGGACAACAGAGGAGAAGAGTCGAGCTAGTGACTTAGGAGCATGATGTGCTGGAAGTACCAGGCGCCTTCGCTGGCTGAGCGTAGTGGGCGAGAAGGGTGTAGACCTGGATGAGGGACTCCAGGTAAACAGGAGCAGTTTTAGTTACTGCTTTGTAAGCAATGATTAGAGTTTTGAATTTAATGAGCTGCAACTGGAAGCCAGTGTAGAGAGATTAAAGAGGCGTGACATGAGCTCTCTTGGGTTGGTTGAAGACCAGACGTGCTGCTGCGTTCTGGATCAACTGCAGAGGTATAACTGTGCATGCAGGTAGGCCTGCCAGTAATGAGTTACAGTAGTCAATACGTGATATTATAAGAGCCTGTACTAGGAGTTGTGTAGCATGCTCTGTCAAGTAGGGTCTGATCCTCTTGATGTTGTAGAGGGCGAAACGGCAGGACCGAGCAATCGAGGCCACATGGAGCTTGAAGGTTAGCTGGTCATCAATCATGACACCCAGATTCCGGGCTGACTTAGTGGGCAAGAGATTATTTGATCCAAGCTGGATACTGATCTGCGGTTCAATAGTGGGACTGGCTGGGATGATAATGAGCTCAGTTTTGGGCAGGTTGAGCTGAAGGTGACGTTCCTCATCCATTTAGAAATATCAGCAAGGCAGGATGAGATCCGAGCTGAGACAGTTGTGTCATCTGGTGGAAAGGACAGGAATAGCTGTGTGTCGTCTGCATAGCAGTGATAAGAAAAGCCATGGGAGCGGATGATTGCACCAAGTGAGGTGGTGTATATTGAGAAAAGTAGGGGACCAAGCACAGACCCTTGAGGCACCCCTGTTGATAAGCCATGCAGTTTAGACACTCCTCCCTTCCATGATACTCTAAAAGATCTCCTGTGAGGTAGGACTTAAACCACTGTAGGGCAGATCCTGAGATACCAAGTGAAGAGAGTGTGGAGAGGAGGATTTGGTGGTTTACTGTGTCAAAGGCAGCAGACAGATCCAGCAGTAAGAGAACTGAGGACTGACCAGCTGCTCTGGCCAAGCGAAGTGATTCCGTTACCGACACAAGTGCAGTTTCAGTAGAGTGGCCCGCCTAAAGCCAGACTGATTCTGATCAAGTAGATCATTGTTCTGCAAGTGTTCTGAGAGCTGGTTGAAGACTGTGCGCTCCAGTATTTTTGATAGGAATGGGAGAAGTGAGACCGGCCTGTAATTTTCAACCAGGGCTGGGTTGAGAGTGGGTTTTTGAGCAGTGGTGTAACCGCGCTTGCTTGAAAGCAGCTGGGAAAACACCTGTGGACAGAGAGGAGTTAATGATACAACTCACAGCAGGGCTGATTGTGGGCTCAATCGCCTGCAAGAGATGTGATGGTATCGGATCGAGGGACAGGTTGTGGGCTTAGAGTCAAGCAGAAGCCTGGTGACCTCGCTCTCACTTAGTGGAGAGAATGAGCTAAGTGATGCATCACTAGCTGGTGGCAGAAAACTGAGTTGGACAGGCTCAGAGAATTGGTTGCTGATGGCAGAAACCTTGTCAGTGAAGTAGGAGGCGAACATGTCTGGAGTCAACATACTGGAGGGTTGTGGGTTTGAAGGAGAGAGGAGCGAGTTAAAAGCAGAGAAGAGTTTGCGTGCATCAGTGGCAGCACAGATCTTTGATTGATAGAACGCCTTCTTAGCAGATTTTAGAGCAGAGGTAAAACAGGACAGTTTTTGCTGATAAGCACTCAAGTCAGTGGTTTGTTTGGATTTACGCCATTTTCTCTCTGCCGCTCTGAGCCCTGCCCTTTGGGTTCTGATGACCTCAGTGAGCCAGGGACAAGGTGGAGTATTACGAATAGGCTTAGACACCAGAGGGCAGAGTTTGTCCAGAGAGGAGGTCAGTGAGGAGCAGAATGTGTCTGTGGCCTCGTTAACAGTGAGTGTGAAGGACTCGTTACATGAGGCTAGTGCAGCTGAGACCTCGTCAGACAGCTGTGTTGGGTCAAGTGACTGAAGGTTTCTGCGGTATGATCTTAACTGAGTAGTAGATTGTTGAAGTTCAGGTAAGCCAAGTGAGAACTGAATGAAGTAGTGGTCAGAGAGGTGAAGTGGTGTTACACTCAAATTAGCCGTGGAGCAATTGCGAGTTGCGAGGGTTAAACAAATTATCTATCATTTTTTTATGAACATGGCCCTGAAATCCTTGTCAAATTCTCTTTCAAAACTGTAATAAAACCTCCCGCAACTAGTAGCTGCTGTAGCTTCAGTGAATGGCCTCTTAAAGAATAACACTTGCATGATTTCATGATGTGTAGGTCAAAACATCTCTGCTCATTTAATGTTTCAAACGGCTATTTTGACACATTTCAGGTTAAAAACACATTGTACCTCCTGCGATTTGAATATTGTGCTCAGTCTCTCTATATTGTACTAAAATCTCACTTTTAACACTATTACTTGCCAGCCTTTTGCACTGATATCAAGCAAGGAACATAAAAGGAAAAGGCCACAATTTGCACTCACAGCCACAAGACAAACATTTGCAGCACATCTCTCCAGCTTGGCACAGTGCTTTGATGCACAAGCTTGTCCCACATGAAGATCTTTGTCAGATTTGTCGGATTTTTCTCTTTGATTGAGGCCAGACACCTGCACCCACCTGTACCCACTCCAATTCAAATTCCACCCAGAATATTTGAGATTATTCTAATTTCTGCATCATTAGAATAAGCAGAGGGTGCCACATTTACTTAATATTTTTGGATTCATAACTGTCAAGTGACAATTTGCTCTTTTTTTGATCTTGTCAAACTCAGACATGTTTGGTTATACATGAAATGTAGAGGTACTTATCCAATCTCGACTGATTGATAACCCAAATGTCAACCTTCCTGGTTAACTGTGTGGGGGGAACTGTGTGAAGAGGCTTCAAATATGTAAGAAGAAACAACTTTGGCTCTAAGTTCAAATAGTGTATCTTATCTAACACCACCTGCCATCGCAGTGAATTTAGGAGTATCAGCTCAGGAAAGGAGTAGAGTCTATTCCTGACCTCTCTATTAACCTGGGGCCTTGAAGTAATTTAAGCTTGCTATCCACTTCTCAAGATATCTGGGAACACAGAAATATCAGTGAAAAAAGGACTGTTGTCATGGAAACACAGTATGTTACATCAAAGACTTCAGAAAAAGGTAACAACTAGCTGGAAGCTGCTGTTTTTATGCTGTTTCTCATTCATTTTATGCAGACCATAGTTATTCTTTTCCACTGAATGTGTGCTGTCGACCAAGCTCCCCCATGTTGCGTAAACCTGACCCTTTGATAATGTGTTGAGTAAGACTTGCTGCTCAGCTCCAGCTTCCTTCTCAGCTTACTAATCAGTGAAAACTTTACTCCAGAAGGTCTGTTTACTAAACAATAAACCTTCATTTTTGGTTGCATGGATGATTTTTGCATAATGAGGGAGAAAAGCTGTTAAAAGGGGCCTTCCTGATTCGTGCTGTGAGTGATCCTAGTATGCTCTGGCTCATGGCACCAACCATTTAAAGATTTGACACCCAAACGAACAAGATAGACATTTCCAAAACTTGTGAAGGATCCATATTGGGATAAAATTTGCTTTATTCAGGAGTCACTGAATATAATCCTTAATTGTCAACTGGGGGGTCAAACCTTAAAGTGGGTAACAATTCCATTTACAGTGGGTCGCGAATGTGTGACAAAAAGATTATAATGTTTAAAATCATTTTTAAGGTATGTTTCTATCTCTTTGTTCTGTCACAAAAAGAAAATTGAGAAATTAAAGTGATTTGTCGTTAAGGATATGGAGGTGGGTCCACGCTGTTCCTGTTGAGAACCACTGATTTAAATGAGTCGAGTTATAATGGAACATTATGTTATACGACCAATGAGACTTAATAGCAGTACTGATGAATTTAAACTTTTATGATTGCCCATTTTGAAAAAGTGGATCACTAAAGGAGCGCTAGACCTGGGAGGAACCGTAATACTGGTGCCCTCAGAAGCCATTGACAGAAAAGAAGGCAAGAGGTGCGTGTAACTTAAGGTAGAAGAGGTAAAATACGTGGAAGAGCAGCTCATGTAAAGTCAGACAACCATGTGCTGAGTGTGATTATTTGGCTTACCGTCAAATCCAAAACAGTCATCTTCAAAAGAAGATGACCTGAGGGGAATTTACAGGCCAGCTTTCACATAAATATGTCAGGGAGATAACGGATAAATTGAAGATATATCTTTTACTTCCTCCGTGAATCACCTTATCCGGCTTCTGCTCTATGATTTAGCCCACACTCTGCACACACGTAAAAATGAATGAATTAGGAATGTGTTACATGAAAGACTGGGTGAGGCTAGATAGTTTGAGATTAAAGTTGTAAATTAACAAGGTTAAAACTGTGACAAAAAAACGTATTTATTCTAAAGATATTTTGTGTCCTAAAAGTTGTGAAATATTCAGGAAAAAAAAATAACGGAGAAACAGAAAGAGACAGGACTGGACCTTTTACCCTCCATCTAAATCCTGGAAAAGAGGTGTCACAACGCTCGTGTACAGTCCGTTTCCACGAAGCCATCTCGTTCTGTTCGTAACAGTTTTGCCATGTGTGTTTTTGGGATCAATTTTTACCTCCACCAAGGAGGTTATGTGATGGGCAGGGTTTGTTAGTTTGTTAGCAACATAACTCAAAAAGTTGTGGACGGATTTTAATGAAATTTTCAGGAAATGTCAGAAATGGCATAAGGAAGATCTGATTAGATTTTGGGAGTGATCTGGCTCACTGTCTGGATCCAGGAATTTTTTAAAGGATTCTTCACTATTGGGAGATAGGGCTAATGGCAGAGCGCTGCGCTGTTACCACTTTACATGAGGAGATGGCGGACATGAGTAATTTCAATCCCAGCATCATTTTGGCTGTGTTTCCATCATAGACTGTAGAAAGAATTGGACAAGCCCATGTGACGTCAGTTGTCTGCTTACAATAGGCAGAGTAAAACGGCTTCTGAAGCCAATCCGTGGAGGCTTCCATATTGAAATCACGGTCTCAACTGAACTTTGGATCAACCTAACGGCCAGCCCACTAAGCGCGACTTCCTGTCAGCCTGCTAGCTAGCATTCTGGGTGACAGGAACGGAGACTCTGCCTGCCGAGCTATCTGTCAATCAAATGAGACGCGCCAATCACCGTGAAGTGAGGTTTATCCTAAATATAATCCAAACAATCGTGGTACAAAAAAATTCATCCCCCGTACAGTGAGAGCACAATAAGACACTAGCTAATGAGACACATTTGGTGTTCTGAACCAGGCTGTAAACCAGTTTATTTTGTGTCAAAACCAGCTGTTTAACGTGTGTGCAGACGGAACTTCCGGTTTTCCTGCAGCCAGCCTCAAGTGGACAGTTGCGGTATAGCAATTTTTTGCACTTCCGCATTGGCTTCATTTTTTTGGACCAGAGGTTGCCACTTGGTTTCCATTCAAAGTTTTGGAGTTTATAGAGTTTGAAAGACGCACGCCCGGCTGAGGAGGTGAGTCTGAGCATAACAGAGAGAAAGACAGCGAATTGTAGCGAGAATACTCACAAAGCTGGGAGGAATAGAGGAATATTCACCATCTGCCATGACTACCAGTCGTCTAGTGAGACCATGGGTGAGACTGTCAGTGCATCTGTTGGCACCGGCAGGCAATGCTTCCACCATAACAGTCCACCTGTAGTGAAGCCAATGCTTTGCCTCACTGTGTTTCCACCCCACCGGGAAGGGGGTAATTGGTGAATGCCATGGTGGGGGGGCCCATGGGGATGGGTCCAGAAATATTTTAAAGGATTCTTCACTATCGGGAGATAGGGCTAATAGCGGAGGTCTGTGCTCTCTGACTGCTTTTCTAGTTAGAACAAGCCTGTGTATTTTTAGATAGCATTAAAAGCATTGATCTAATTATCTTTAAGGATTATTGAGACTGACAGCACCACCTCACCCCAAATAACTACAGTGAACTGTGTGTACCTTCCCTAAAACACCACTGAATAAGAAACAGGAAACCATCTGGTGAAATAATAGTTTGGTATTGTTCTCTTTCTCAAAACATCTCACCTCTTCAATCACTATCTGGTATGCTGCAGCCGCAGCGAGGAGCAAGAATTCGCTCTGCAGAGAGAGTGATTGCCTACAGTCTTCCATCTCTCCATGACCTGTACACCTTCAGGACTCTGAGGCATACAGTTTATATTTCGGTTGACCTCTCTCACACTAGAAATGGAATTTTTGAGACCCTGCCCTCAGGCATCAGTACCAAAACACCACAGGAACAGTTTCTTCCCCTCTGCTGTGAACCTCATAAACAATACTCCACATGACAGACTCTTTAGCGCCAAAGCCAGCAGACAAAAAAAATGTACATCTGTGGTGGCACGTTGACATACACTGTGCATGCCAAGGTCAAGCTTAATGTCATTGTCAAGAGACGACTGGTGGTGGTTTTCAGAACTCTTGGCAACCCTACTACCTGCACAGACGGTACCCTAGACTGTTCTCACTCTCTGTGTCCACCCTTTACTGATACCTCAAGGTGTGGACTTTGTGTTAATCCCCCATTCTGCTCGATTGCACCCTCAGGGGTGCTGACTCGCAATGACAGGCCTTATTTCAGCCTCAGTTTCTGGCCCAAACAAGCCTAAAAGTTCATCACAGCACTTGTGGCAATAAATCAGTAAGATTTAAATCATAAGTGAAAGTCAACTGGCCATACAAACAGCAAACATTCAGTAAGTGAGTTTAGGTGACAAAAACATTGATATGTTAGTTATTTGTGAAAGAGTGACTTTTTATCAGTTTGGCCTATACTCTGCTTTACTGTCTGGACATTTGTTTGAGACTTAAACAAATGTACTCAAAGAGAAGTCAAATTTTATTGTATTCAGAGACAAAATGCCCTCAGGAGCTGGAACTAATCCACAAACACTTTAAGAGCAGCTGTGGAAATTCTTGTTGTTAAAGAGGAAGGGAAAATAAGAGCATGGATGTTAGTCAGAGAGGAAGTAATGCAGAAGTTAGGGTAGAAATCCTAAGAGAGACACATAGATGCATCATATTAATTGCAGACAGACTTGTTCAGAACTCATTCTCGTCATGGCAGAGCTCAGTTTTAATGTTGATCACGGTTATTTGGAAGGTCTGGTTCGGGGAATGAAGGCCGGGATTCTGACTTCCAGGGACTACCAGAATCTGGCCCAGTGTGACACACTTGAGGGTAAGGAAACATTTTTGTTATTTTTTGGATACACTTAGAATTTGTAGGGAAAATGGAAGAGATGTTTGTTATAAAATGGACACTTATGTGAGGGTGTCTTAAAAGTGGCTGCGGAGGAGTGCTGACAGGGATCATCGTATCTGCACCTTTCTTCATCTGGACCCAATTTAAAAGAGAGAAGCAGGAAACATTTCAGGGAATTTTACACCTCTCAAGATGTGTTTTAGTTTGCCAAATTTTATATCCACGATGGGTTTTCGTATGTCATATGTGGTTTGTTTCTAACTAAGGATCATAAACTGAAATTGTGAGTGGTAATGAGTCACATACAGCTGATTTATGCTTACAATGATTCATTTTTTCCCTTTTACACCTTCTTCTTTGACTAACGGGGATGGGCAGTGAAGAAGATTTGATTCTAGCACAGTGATGCCTATGATGCTCATTAAAAACACGGAAAAATGAAGCCAAGACAGTTTGGCTGCAGACTGCAGTGCTCAGACATCCCCTCTCTACTGTGAGACACTGCCTCTTTCAGGCTGGAAATACACACTCAAACTTTCAAAATAAAATCAGATAGAACTTTGGTTAGGGTTAGCATCAAGGTAAGGGTTAAAGCTGAGTATACAGTCTGCTAAAGGCTCATTCATGCTCTTTGTTTGATCTGCATATGGATAAGGATGGAGCTTTCTGTCCGTACTCTGCATTCATTGTTTTTTGTCCGTTCTTTTGAAGCTTATGGATATGGCTCAAATGCTGCAATACCACCAGTCATGGGGCAGTGTTTAGCAATGTGACCAAAAATTCGAGTAGACAAGGCCGAAATAGCTGTATCTGATTTTTAAGTTGACACAACTTAGTTTTCTTGGCCTTTTAGTTTACTTTACGCCACTTCAGAAAACAAATAGGTGGCCTCATTGAGCCCATACCAATGTTATACAAAGATAAAGAAAAATCCTGACGATACTTATTCCTATTCTCTCCTCAGATATGAAGCTGCACCTGCAGTGTACTGATTATGGTAAGCTGCTGTCCTCGTCTGAAGAAGATCTGACCGTGTCTTTTGTGGACACCAAGCTGCGGGAGAACCTGGTGACTGAATTCAGCTGCCTCCGTTCCCACGCCCTTCCTCCACTCTCCACCTTCCTTGACTATATCACGTATGCAACCACTCCAAAACTGCTCAATCATGATTCATTCAAAAGATTTTCACTCACCATTTTATGATAATTCAAACTAATTTTATCTCAAAGTGCTCTAAGTTTGCTAAAAATTAGGGATGTTCCGATACCGTTTTATTCTTCATGATACAATTCCGATAACAAGGTGTTGGATATCGGCCGATAATGAGTAGGGGTGTATATCACCAGTTTCGTCCTGATACGAACCACGTTAAGTTTGGACAGCTTATATTTTCATTATAAATCTACTGTGAGACGGCGATGTAAAATAAGTGTATCAAAGGAGACATGCAGCTGCAGACCTTTCCCTCTCTGTATACCTGCAGTCTGCTGCAGACAGCACTCGCGCTACCTCTGCCGTAACGAGTGGCGTTTTTATCCGTGAACATCTCATACAGCGATGATGATGTGGTCGGCCAACTAAGGGGAGAGACCCGTCCTGCAGTAGCGTCTGTCTGAAACACATCCACACAGGCGAGAGAGGAGAAGATATCCTCTTTCCCTCAGTGCAAAACTTTAAGCTACTGCTGCTACTTAGTTAGCTTGCAGCTAGCTTGTTGAGGACACTGCCTGGGGTGGAAACTGTCAACAGGCATGAGGGGGGAATTTCAAAATAAAAGCGTAGCTGGAAGCATCAATTTAGATCGATGTTTTGACTTTCCATCAATCTGATTGGATCATCAATTAACCAATTTATATATCAATATACATCAATGAATCGTTACACCTCTAATAATGAGTACTGACCCAATACCAGCATGAACTTTCTGAACTGACGGTGCATTTTAGACCTATTTTAGACTTATAATTGACTCAGAACATGGCTCAACAAATAGAATTAAATGTAAATAACCTAAAGTTATTTTTCTTCTGACTATTGAGTTTTACTGCTAAGTATTAAAATAAGAATAATACAGGGGGCTGCAACACAGGCTCTCGCATTCTCACTCCATCATGCTCTATTCGGGCAGCATCATGTGACTACAGCACAGCCTACTATTGGCTGACAGGCCCTCAAAAAAGGAAAACTAGCTTTTGTGTTAGCATTTGAGCTAGCTGTGATAAATGATCATGATTCAATTAAAATGGATAAATAGACGTTCAATATCGTGTTAACTGTGTTGATTTAATCTCTGAAGTCCCCAAAAGTCACACAAGTTCCAGGCTTGCTGAAAACACTGCTAAAAGGGATTCAAAGGCATCAAGAGATTCAGTGGGGAGGCACAACGGCTTAACCTTGCAAAGCAGATGGATACGCCCGTTTCCCTGTTTCTCACTAGTGAATCCGTCTTGCAAAGCTCCAATCTGAACCGTATGGGCCCGGTTAGAAAGTGACAGGACCAATCAGCGACCAGGGGCAGTACTTTCGGGCGTGGTGGAGTCGTGACATAAGCAAGCAGCAACAAGAGGCTGGTGCAATCATGGCAAAAGAGATTAGTGTGGATGCTGCAAAAGCGCCAGCTTTATCAGAGCTTGACGACATTTCTTTGTTAAAGAAGAACAAAGAACAGCAGTGAGTTGTTTTCTTTTCAAAAACGACAAAAGTCACGTACTGACATGTCAGCAGTCGCCATGGTTCGTTATGCAGTTCTCTATGGAGTTTACTTCTCGGTAGGGGCGCATCTCATTAGTGGCTACGTCATGTGTTTTGTTGCTCTGATTGGCTCATGAAGATGTGACAGATTGTACATCCAATCACACTCCAAGTTTTTTTTCCAAAGGCTCTGCCCTTTCCCCAACTCTGTCTATGAGATGTTTACCAGATGGATGTGCGAAACACATCCATCTGGTGTGCCAGGTTAACAATGGCTAGCTTCAAGAGGAAAAACAAGTAAGAGGCAATGATATATGGCTCAAAAGTTATTTATCTTTTGATAAACTGTGTCACTTCTTGCTGTGTGCAACTGCGCTGGTCTGGAAGGCATTTTAACGATCACATTCACAGAAAAACTGTCTCACAGCCGCCATTCTTCCCCGGGTCATTTGGTTCCTCTTTGCTGCTCTTAAATGGTAGCCCATGCACACAAAGAAGAATTGATTTCTGGTAACATTTAGCATAGCTAAACCAAGCGAAATAGAAAGCTAAACTGAAGGTTAATATCAGACATATTTCTGATACTGGTATTGGAATCAGAACAGCCCTACTAAAAATAAGGCATAGCTGTGGAAAAATGTCCTTCTTAAGAAGAATGTACACAGACTATTATGCAGACATATTAAAGGGAATCCAGTAACTTGATATTCTGTTTCCACAGATATAATTACATGATCGACAACGTTGTCCTGCTGATCACCGGGGCTCTCAAACAGAGAGATGTGGAGGAGCTCCTCCCGAGGTGTCACCCACTGGGAGCTTTTGACCAAATGGCAGTAGTCGGCATCGCCCGGACCCCAACTGAGCTCTACTCCACCATCCTTGTGGACACACCGCTGGGTAAATATCTAACATTCTGGTCATAGATGACACACTATAATCAAAAGAAGAGATAACCCTTCCATGCTCCAGTCATGGTTTTCATTGGGTGAAACATTTTTTCTGTGTGAAATTTATTCAAAGAGCTTGTATGTATAAAATGCTGACTTTCCAGGCATTTTTGATTTGTTTATCCTTTTAACATCCATATTTAAGTGTTGCTATGTTATAAAGAACAATGATCGGACTTTGATTTTTCGTCACAGCTGAGTTTTTCCAGGATGCAGTGTCTGAGACCAGCCTGGATGAAATGGAAGTTGAGATTCTCAGAAACAAACTGTACAAGGTGGCTTTTAAATATCGTGTTTCAACTCATGTTTTTATGTCTCGTTTGATTTGAGATGACTTCAGACTTATACTGAAAGGTTAAGTTATATCAAACACTTCTTATCTCGATCATTTTTAATTTTTAAGGCATATTTGGAGTCTTTCCACGCTTTCTGCGAGAACATTGGTGGAGCCACTAAAGATATAATGTGTCCCATTTTGGAGGTACTGTGACGATTTTCAGTGCGTGTGCTGGGTTTTTAGTGTTTAAGACTTGTTGATGATAATAAATCTGTGTGTATATGCTGCAGTTTGAGGCGGACAGGAGAGCCTTCATCATCACAGTGAACTCCTTCGGGACAGATCTGAGCTGTGCAGACAGAAGCGCGTTGTATCCATCTTGTGGCAAACTTCACCCTGAGGGGCTGCTGCTGCTGGCCAAAGCAGAGGAACATGAGCAGGTCAAAGCTGTGGCTGACTGCTACCCAGTAAGATCCCTAAGGACCCCTTAATGACAGCTGCCTTATTGTTACTGCAGTAAACTAATCAGACATATGGTTAACGTCAACCTTAATGTCCCTGCAGGAGTATAAAATCATTTTTGAAGACCCCGAGCCAGGATCAAATTTTAAGACTCTGGAGGATCGATTCTTTGAGCAGGAGGTAGAAAAAAAGTGCAATGTCCTCTCAACTCATTGTGTGAAAATCATCTTTGTTGAATTGTTTTACCACTTGAACCAACTTAAACATTTTAAAACATTTGCTTTTACTTTTTAGGTATGTTTTTAAATAAAAATATGTAGGTTTATATATATCATGTAAAGATTTTTGGTGACTTATAAACTCATTCTTCGGCCAGGATGCTCTCAATCAAAAGAATAACAAAAGATGACAAGCTGGCAAGTTTCAATGACCCTGCTGCTTACTTCTTTAAATTTAGGCCTTTTTTGTTGTTGTTGTGGATGAATGTCTCATAATGAGGGAGAAAAGCTGTTATAAGTTTCAAGTAGCCTTTTTGGTTAATGCTGTGAGCTTCTCACAAACCATTCATCTCACAGGTAGGCCACTCTTAACAGCTTTTCTCCTTTATTACGTAAAATTCATCATAGAAAGAAAAGCTTAACCCTCACAGGAACAGCACAGAAAACTAAATATCAATTTTAAGGCTACAAAACATTGGATTTTTGCACAGAAATGTCTTAATTACTCTTTTAGTCGACTTCATTCCTCAGATATTTCCATCAGTTTTTTTAAAACCAGAGATACTCTTGGTTTTCATAATTGTAACAGGGTGTGTCTTTTTATAGTGGCTGCCATTGGCTGCTAGTTCAATGGCCCAACTTCACCCATGTAACCCCCCCAGCTAATATGCCCCACTAGACATTTCCAAGTTGTATAGATGCCAGGCCTACTGGTAAGTGTACCAAGCTACGTGCGACCTTTCCTATCTTGCTCTGCTGCTGCTATGATTTAGTGGACAGGAGGCAGGATGAGTGGAGCACCTGGACTGGTTTATTCTGGAAAACATGGGACAGCACACACAAAACCACAGTTGTGCAGAACAACAAGTCAGATGTCTGTTCCCATCCAGACCACGGCATAAGATCGTTTGCAACTGAGAGATAGCTAAAGTGCACCGCATTTAGCGCAAGCATAGACTGTAGAAAGAATTGGACAAACCCATGTGACGTCAATCATCTGCTTACAATAGACAGACTCATACGGCTGTAAACAGCTCCCATCAGATCTTTGGCCTTGGCATCAGAGTGACAGTTTCCTATTGTAGCCTTTGATGTAACATCCAACGTTTCCAAAAATTTTGTGACACACAGTTCCAGCATGGCGTTGGTCATGTCACTGTTACACCTATAAAAATAAGTAATTTCTTCAGTTATAACAGCTTTTGGAAATGTTTGAGGTAAAGAGTCCATCTTTAAAAATGACATGTAACAGGAATAATGTCAGTTCTACATATTGTACCTGTAGGTCTGTTATGTTGCTTCGCCATCTCTGCAGAGCCTAAAAAAATACTGATGGCATACGCAGACAAAAAAAAGTCTCATATTTATTGTCTGCCTGTTTTCTTTATGTACTATCTTCTCTCATGTTTCATCTTTCCTCAGGTGAAGCTGAACACCCTGGCTTTCCTGCAGCAGTTCCACTTTGGAGTATTTTACTCCTACGTCAAACTGAAGGAGCAGGAGAGCCGCAACATCGTCTGGATCGCTGAGTGTGTCACACAGAGGCAGAAGTCCAAGATACACAGTTATATTCCAATCATCCAGTAAACAGATCAGACAAGTAATAAAGAGACACACTCCAGTGTGATTAAAGCTAGTGTGAGGAACCTCTGGTTTTTGTCAGTTTTAGTAGCCCCTGAGGATAAATGATTTTCTCCTGTTCATGTGAAATCTTTTCCATTTTAAGACAAAAAAAACCCCGAACAAATCTTGTTGACTAAAAACAGACAAAGGAATAACTCACTGACAATCTTTCCTGTGAAAAATATAAAGTTTTTTAATCATTCATTTGGTCACATTAGACACCTACCCTGCCAAAGCTGTTTCAGACTTTATAAAAACAGCGAATAAATCCTAATGTTCATGCTCTTGTTGTTTTGATTTGTCATAAAGAAGGAGCAATATTAATTTCAGTCTGTTTCAGAAATAACTCCTCAGATTTAAAGGTTAACACCCAAAATTTTTAAACATAATTATGACAAATCAAATTTGTTATGGTCTAATTTACTTATGAAGAAACATGGGTTTGAATCCTGATAAAACTAAAGTCATGATGTTCTCAAACTAAAAAAAAGCAGCTGGACTTGCCTTCTGTTCTGCATCTCAGTAATGTGATTGGATCTGTATCGTCTAATAAATACCTTAGATTCTTCATTAATGATTTCCTATCTATTAAGCTTCACATCAGGCAGGTTGTAAAGAAGTTAAAGTTGTAATTTGGTATTTCAGAAAGTCTTGTTTTTTTACTCTTGCTGCTAAGAAAAGACTTGTTTCTGTCACGTTTATGCCTCTGATCGATCATGGAGATGCATGCATTTTTTCAATGCCTTAAATCTTTGGATACTGTATACCATGGGTCACTGAGGTTCATCACCATTCTTAAGTCAGGTTAGGTCAGGTATGGGAGCGTATGCCATACTGGCACTTTGTCGTGCCAGCCTTAGTCCTGTACTGCTCCGGCCTCCTGATGGCAATCCACCAGGCCCATGTCCCACTGCTCCAAGTATCCTCCTGTCCCTCCCATGATGCACACAGTTGCCCCCATCGTCTGGACCAGCCCACTGGGATAGCGTGCCAGGTGCCCGTAAAAGCATAGCTGCTATTCCAGTATCAAGAAGCAGACCATTCTCATCCCTGCTTTCCTGAGCACGTCAGTATTAGACACACAGTTTTGCCAATGGTACCCAAAGATGTGCCGAAGAGAAGTTCAGTCGGTGCCTCTGGCCATCAGTCAACGTCCAGGCCTCACAAAAATATAGTAAGACTGGAAAGACCGAGGACCAAAAGATTCTGACTTCCATCCTCATGCTCAGATACACAGAATGCCACACTGTCTCACTCAGTGAACCCATAGCCCCAATCTTAAGTCCTTAACTCATAATTGTCTTCTCTGTAATCAAGCCCTCAGTAGTCAAAATCAGTCCTTATTTATAAGGCTATTCTGAACCTGCTTCCCTCATACTTGTGTGAGTCTACACATGTGAAAAGTGCTGGAAGCAACAGTCTTCACTCTGTGACTCACTCAGAAGACTTATTTTGCCCTCTGTTCCCAAAGCACATGTGGAAATAGGCAAAAGGAGTTTCAGGTGTGCTGCTCCTATAGACTGTTTTTCTTTGGTTTTCTTTGAGTTGTTCTATTTAAACCTTTTTAGATTGAAAGCACTAGAGGATGAAGTGTCCTCTAGTGTCACAGTGCTCTGTGACAAGGATTTGATTGATCTGTGTCAGTAACTGTTTCTTCGTTTTATGTCTGCAACTGTTGAATATTCTGCTGCCTGTCTTTGCCAGATACTCTTGTAAATAAGATTCTTAATAAGTTTTTCCTGGTTGAATACAGGTTTCTATTTATATTTTAACATTTTGTAGTTAAGATCAGACATTGCATGGTATTATTAAATGTTAACCATTTTAGTTGTGCATTTACACATATTATCTAATAACATAAAAGGGCTAAAATTATAAATATGCAGTTAAAGATAATCTAATGTTACAGATTGTTCTTGATTTAGCATATTCCAGTGCTGATAAGTGCAAAATGTATAATTTATCCGGTATTATTTGCACTTAAATGTGCGTAAGAGTACCCTGGTGTGTTGTAAGGCTTTGTTCTTAGTTAAGAAAAAAATCACAAATTAAAAAAAAATGGTGAATGTCAGAATAATTTTTACAACCTTTGATGAATGAGGCCAAGTGTTTGTACTACTTGTACTAGAAAACACAAAAAAAAGAGCCCACACTTTTACTTTAAAAGTGCTTGCTCTAGTTAGTTTACATTTACATCCCTGGGACAGTATCCCCAGAACAAAAGTGTACTCTAGAGAGGGTATAATGATGTGCAACAGTTCAAATTTAATCATAAAACAAAGAATATAAGTAAAATATAGCATGAACAGTGGTATAAAAGTGTACACTTTGATCTAGCAGCTAACAGAGGTCACAATCACCGTCTTTACCCTTCATGAAGTCATCCTTCCTTCATCCTTTCACTGAAAAACAAGAACAAAGGTACAATCTGATTATAGCCCAGATAGTTTTAAAACATCTGCACACTGGGACAGTGAACTATCAGACTGAGCATCTAATCCAATCATGCACATCCTGTTTGTGTAATGGTGGAACTCACAGCACTGCACAGGCACCTCCAGAGGTATGTAGTTCTGCTGACAGAGATGAACAAAAGCAGATGCTAATCTGCAGGGGGCTTTTGAGGAGCTCATCTCACACACAGACAAAAACTGACCAGGACCCACCTGATGACACAGACACACTGCTGTTAACACACAAACACTTCAGATTTACAGCTCTACATGCCTGAGGGAGAGCATATCAACTTTGTCAGCAGGTATCAGGTTCTCAGTTTAATTTCCTCTATGCGACGTCCTCGATTTCATGCTCACGTCACGCAGGGATGCAGAGAACCACTTTGCTCTCCCCCAAGCTTAATGAGATTTTCCTGTGTGATACATTGGCTGAAAAATATGCACTTTTATTTTAGAGGATTTCTTTTTGGCAAAACTTAAAAGTTACATGAAAATATTTTTCAAAGACCTGCTGCCCTCTATCTGATCAAAGTTTATAACAACATAAGTGTCCTATTTATTTTACTGCACGTGGCTTTCTTGTGATGGGTCTCTGATGTTTTCTTGGTAGTTAACTCAATTTAAGGTAAGAAGAGGTCAGAATTGTATGTCTCATATTTTTACAGAAGTTACCGAGATATGCCAAACACTTTTACTGATCATTAAGGAGACATATTATACCCTTTTAAGACAAGCTTAAATTGGTCTCAGAGGTCCCCTAAACATGTACGTTGTACGTTTAAAACCCCCTCTATTTCAGCCCCTCTCAGAACGAGCCGTTTCTGTGTCTGTGGCTTTAAATGGTAATTAGCTGTCTGACTCCACCCCTCTCAGGAAATGGATGCAGTACTCCTGGTACTACAGACACTTTTATCCAAAGGTTAGAACTTGACTGGGATTTGAACCATCAACCCTTCCTTCCTTCCAGACCATAGTCAGCAGGATAACCCATTGAACTATCCAGCATCTCAGCTGGCAGTTGAGAAGATCAGTAGAGGAGGGCAGGACTTTCCTCCAAGTGGGGGAGGGCCAACCAAACCTGAGGGCGGGTACTTACACTCCTGGTGAGATCACCAGGAGCTAATTCTGAGAACAGCTTGTTTCAGCACACATTCTCTGAAAAGTAGAGAAAGAGAGGGGGAGAGGGAATAGATTTTTCTGGTATTTGAGGGGATTGTGGACAGGCCAGGGGCACATATTTGTGTTAGAAAAGTCTGAAAAAGTGATTTTTGCATAATATGTCTCCTTTAAAATTTGAATGGTATGATAACTGTGGAGAAATTTTTATCATGGCTATTAAAATCCACAACTGTTTCATCCCTTCATATAAACATGTTAGTCTTGTTTGTTTCCTTTTGAAGACTCAGTTAACATGTAAGTCTGACTCAAACCATCTTAACCTAAATCCTTCAAAGTCAGAGTGTCTCTTGCATGTAAACACCTCAACTGGGCCAGACAGGACTAGGCAGTAACTGCAGCCTCTTAGCTTTAGAAGTTGACTCAAACAGAGTGAATCTATGACAGCATGAGGTCTATCTATGATTAAAATATTCATAACTCAAGATTGTGATTCGATTTTTAAGCCATTTGTCTTATCACAAACATCAGGCATGTATTTAAGACCAAGGATACTTGATTAAATAGAAAACTATAGGTTTTCCTACAGAAATTCTTAGTCACATTTAAGTATTTTGTATTCATGTAATCTTTGAGTTTTTGCACTCACCACCCTGAAACAGGAACTCAGCGGGGAGTCAGGAGAGGAGAACAGGAAATCACAGCTCACAGGGCTGATGGAGTGCTCCTTTACACCAGATGGTTTGATACACTCTGGTTTCATCTGGAGACACAAAAAGATGATCAAACTGCAACGAGGAATTAGACTCATGAATGTTCATTAAACTTATTCACATGGGAATTTACAGTAGCATCATGTGCTAGTGTGAAGGTAAAATGCAGTAATGATGTACTGCTGGATCTTGTTTGTAAGTTGTATAAAGGTAAGAAACTTAATTATTATAATTAGAATTATAAATAATTATAATTATTATTACACCAACTCAATTTATCAGCAACTGAGGAAGCAATCGAATGGTGCTACTCATGTGGATGTGCTATTACTCAGCTCTTTGCATTTTTGGAAATATTTCCAAAAAGATTGTCTCTGCACTAAATCTAAAATCTACAAAGTCTTAATAGGTCCTTTGTTAACAGTCACTGATTTTTGCAAGGCCAAGGTCATTTCTGTTCCACAACATACATTTGTTGTGATATCTATCAACACTAGCAGATGGGTAGGTTTTCAGCCATTTCCTCATGACAGTGCTTGCAGTCACAAGAATAATGACCAGGCAGTTTAAGAAATAAAATAAAGGTTGGCATTATTTATTCCCCATAGCCTGCAGCAACTGTAATCACCAACCTGATGTCTTTTTTGCAATGGTGTTAAAAAAAATCTTATAAGGACATTTTGTCCAACAGAATTCTCCCCATGCAGTTGAACAGGTTGAATTCCACTCTGACACATTCTCCTCCAGCCCTGCTTTGAAATATTAAAATATCCTCCCTTTCCCCACTTTTCTCTTTTACACCATGTACAGGTAAATCTAAAAAAATTGAACATCATGAATTTTTTTTCCCCCACAATTTGATTCAAGGAGTGTAACTTCCACATGTTCTAGATTAGTGGTTCTGAACTGGTGGGTTTGGGACCCAAAGGTCAATATAAATGTAAGATTCTGTCATAGACAAATTCTTTGAGAATTTCTGTGTCTGTTTGGATGCGCTTATTTCTAATACATGGTAATGGTAGTTCAGTGTTTTCAGCCGTCTGTGTGCTAAGCACTGAAACACCATCATTTCTGCCTGATGTTTTTACTGAGGACTAACTAATCTGCCTCGTTTTTTTCCAGGTCTGCAGCAAAAATTTCCAAACCTGGATTTCTTAAATTGGCTTTCATGTTTTCTTGGCAATTTGTTCTTCAAATAGCAGATGGAGCTATTTAGAAACACCCTTGTGGAAAATACCTAGGAGAGCAGAAGTTGACTTTTTAACCCAGTAAAAATAAATGCTCTCTTTTCACTGCATTGTGGGGAATTTGTAACTTGTTAGAGTGCCACTGCACTTAATTAACAAAAAATTAAGATATGTCATATTAAGCATGAAAATCAGCTTTTCACTCATCTCACCTGCCAACTGTGGAAAAACCTGTCCATGCTGTCAGCTTGAGATCCATCGGGTAAAGGGAAATCGTTTCCTGCTTCATTGTCATTGGTCCCTAACAGACCAGTGGACAAGCCTGTGAGGACAAAAACAGATGAAAGTTTTTAAAAACAAGCATTAAATTATTGTTCCAGTTTTGGATTAGGATTTCCTGAATTATAAGTTTCCTACCATGCAGCCAACCCTCCAGAGTGAAGCTGCAAACCTGAAGCAGCAAGTCACATGACACTGATGCTCCATTCTGATTGAACACCTGAACAGTGTGTGACCCTCTTCTGACAGCCACTCCATTTTCACTGTGAAATGTGTGTGTCACACCGCTCTGACAGTTGGACTTCACCTAAAACACAAAAGATATTCTCTTTATTCATGTCTTTTTAAAGACATGTCAAACATTAAATAATCAATTAATTTGTTTGGAGTTCTATTCCTATCCACACAAACCTGTCCGTTTCTCTGGATGCTGATGGTGTTGTTATCCATTCCTATTAGTAGGAAGGTGTTAGAGTCCGAACCAAGCATGAGTGTAAATGAAGACTCAGAGCTGACATCCTGAGCCAGGAGCAGAGGACAGGAGCCTGGGAGCTCATACAGATGACCATCAAATGTCACCACAAACTGATCTGCCACCAACAGAGCCTGATCTGAAGGACAGGCACAGAGGATAACAATGTGATTTCTACCATTTCAGAAACCATTGTAGTCAGTATGAGTAGTAATGTAAGTGAATTATGTGCTACTAATGCTAGTATTATAGTGAGCAGTCTACATGACCATCCTGCAAATACCAAACTGTTACTATTATTATAGGAGAGACGGTCTGTTTCTGTTATTGAGACCAGTCCTCTCCAGTTCATTATCATCTTCTTCACTGATGCTAATATCAAAGTGCAATCAAACATGACTGTTACTGCCAATTCTTTGCATATTGTTTGCATAATCACTGACATTATAGCAATATACGAGAAATTAAGATGGATTTATGACCTTATGGCAATCTGTTGTGTTCACTGTCATTGCTGTGCTTGTCTTCTGTCTTTCTGCATCCTCCTCTTTATTTATGCATCTCCCTCCTGTTTGTCTTCTCCTTCATTAAATCTCCCTCTTCTCTCTTACTACATCTCCCATTTCTCATTGTTTTATATTGCATCTCCCTCTGTTCTCATGAAGAATCTCCACCTTCTCTCTTTCTGCATCTCCCTTTTCTCTGATTTTTTTTTCAGTGTCTCATCTGTAGGTCTTTTCACATCTCCCTCATCTGTTTTATTTCGCATCTCCCTCTGTTCTCATTTATCTTTCTCCTTTCTCTCTCTGCATCCCCTTCTTTACTGCATTTCCATTTTCTGCAACCTTCTCCATCTCCCTTTTCTTTACTTCTGCATCTCTCTCTTCTCTCTTCCTGCATCTACTTTTTTTTGCTGCATCTTCTTCTCCTCTCCTCTCTTTATCTGTTTTCTCTGTATTTTCTGCATCTCATCCATAGGTCCTACTGCATCTTATGTCTGTTTCATTTTGCATCTTCCTTTGTTCTCGCACATCTTTCTCTTTCTTTTTTTGGCATCTCACTCAACACTCTAACTGCATCTCTCTTTTCTGTATGTTTCTGCACCTTCATGTTCTATCCTTCTACATCTCCGTTTTTTTTGTATTTTTGTTGCATCTCCCACTCCCACTCCCCCCCCCATATTCCTCTTCTCTCTTTTGCTTTTCTGCATTTTTACAGCATCTGTCTTTCTTTTTATCTGCATCTCCCTTCTCTGTTTTTTTCTGCATCTCTCTTTTCTCTTTGTTCTCTGTGCATCTCCCTCCTCTCTTATATTCTGCATCTTTCTCTCCTCTCTGTTTTTTCTGCATTTCCCTCTTCTCTCTGTCTGCACCTCTATCCCTCTCCAGTCCTGACACAGCTTTAGCTGATGGCCGAGCCACATAAATGTAGTTCTGGTAAAGGTTAATGCCCATTAAAAATAAGGTTTTCCTTGCCACTGAAACTATGCTAAACACTGCTAAGTGCTGATTTCAAGGTGGATTTATGCAATATAATGAAATGTTTGCTGCAATTTTATAAAGATTTTAAACTGTTAAAGTGTGGACAATGTTCTGCCTGCTTTTGGCATTGGCTCTTTCTCCTACATGCACTAAAACCCAAACCTTCTCTATCTCTATCTTTCTGTATGTCTCTTCTCTGTCTAGAGATTCTGTAGACTCTCTAGCTAGAGATTAGGTTCTCACTAGCACTAAAGAACTTAAGCACAGCCTTACATATAAATGGGCTATCCATGATCTTCCTTTTCAGGCGGTAAAGTTCAGCCACAGGCCTGATGGACGTGAGGGTCTGCAGGGGCCCGAAGATCCACTCTTCCAAGAGGATCTCCACCAGACCAGCCTGGGTCGTTCGATCCCAGGGCAACAGTGGAAACGGCACTGATGCCATCACCGAACACTTGCTGAAGAAACAGACACCAGTCAGTTCCATATCACTAAATGGAATCATTTGGGTTTTTTTGTCCAAACATTTCAACAATATTTCAGAGTTAGTTCAAATCTGATTCAATTTTAGATTGATTCAATAGCAGACCGATGAAACATGATAACAACTTTCCCACTGAAAAAAAGGGAAAAAAAGAACAAAAAAAGTAAATGAAGCTGAGTTTGAGAGTTTGGTTCCTTTTTGAGCAGGGTTGGCATGCTAAGACTTTACTGAAAAAATGTTCCCTTGATCTGTTTAATATCTTTATGTAAGGACAGGCTTAGTGAGCTTTACTCTATGTACCACTCAGACATCCAAGACCTCTGGGGTACCTGGGGGAGAATTTGTAGACAGATGCCAGATGTTTCCTGACTCCAGACAGAGCCATTGCCAACCTGGTCTCCACCCAGTGGCAGGTTTGCTGCCCTGCCTGTTCAAAGAGAGCACAAACCAATTATAATTATTGACGAGGGTCTTGATTGAATAATTGAACTACAAAACATTTCTCACCACATCCAGGGCGGTGCTGAGCGTGGCGACACAAGCCTGAGCAAGCGGCCTCAGCTGAGGATTCTCTAACAGAGCAGGGAGGACCTCGACCAGCCCATCAGTCCACAAAGATACAGCCTTCCTCCACAGAGCCTCCAGTTTCTCCCCCTTCACATCCTGATACACACCTGCCAGAGTGGCAAGAGGCCCTGAAGATGGAGCACAAAACACTGCCTTGATGTTTTCATTCCATGAGCGACAGCAGATCATTTGTCACTTTTAAGTTACAAGAAACACAGCAGCAAGAGGAGCAGTCGTCATAGTGATCTTAATAGAGATTTCCATTGTGATTGTAAAAACAGATTGTGCAAAAACAGAAACAATTGTGAGGGAGATGTTCTTCATGCGTCAGTTAATGACGTAAAAAAGGAGGAATTAGTTTTTATAAGTTAAAAATGAGATTAGAGGCTGTGAGGAAAGGCAGGGACTGACTTAACCATCTTATCTAATAGCTAAGAGGCACATCTGTAAATACACACACCAATTCATTGTTCATACACAAACATAGACACTTGGCTATACAATGCCAATGTTTTTCATTCTTTCCTGGGCATCATCTTTCTTTTGTAACTGTTTTTATATCCTAACTCTGAAATTTGATGGTATTGTATTAGATTTCATGTCTTCTCAGTGTAGTTTATATATATTCTTTGGTTACTTAGAGGTTTTTTACACATGCACATGTGCTTTTGTACGAATTCATCTGCTACAAAAAATGAAAAAACTGAAATACTTACTGTTGTTCCTGACTTTTAGTTTGATTTAAAGCAACATCAAAGTAAATTTGAGACACATTAGAGAAAACATTTCTAAGATTTAGAGATTAAAGTCAAACTTTGATGAGATTTAAGTCATAATTTTAAAAAAAGAGTTACAAGCTGTGAGTTTATGAGACTAATTCAACAGTTTTATAAGACGTGGGGCTCATTTCTTCGGCTAAGTTCACACTGCAGTTGAAAGTGACCTGAATCTGATTTTTTTACTTACATGTGACTTGTGTCTGTTTTTTTTTCTAACAGTGTAGACAGTGCAAGTCACATTGAATCTGGCGTTTTCGAATCAGATTCACGCCACTTTCGTATGTGGTTCTAAATCAGATAAGTAATCTGATCTTTTGGAAGTTGACTGCAGTGTGAACAGGCAAAAAAATCAGATCTGAGAAAAGATCAGAAGTGAGCATTAAGGCCTGCAGTGTAAACATAGCCTTAGTCCCATTTCTGCCTGCCCTTGTTGGATTTTGGACCATTACCACCCACTCCTGCAGTGCATGCACCCACTCCTGCTGCACCCACATAAAGGTGTGTATATTTAGAATAACAGATGTGCATTTAAATAAAAGCGATATCGATATGCTCACTTAAGCACCACTTTGATTAAGTTTCCTCTCTTGAATGGATTCAACTCCTGGTTTTGACTTAGGCCTTGTCCACACAAAGACGAAAACGTTATATTTCCATTTCGTTTTGAAAAAGTTTCCTGTAAATACAGAATTGTTTCAGGAAATGTCCATGTAAGCACAGAACCACAGAAAACAACTGGAAACACTATAGTAGCTATATATGCCAAGCCTGTACGTGGTGCTGTAACACTGCCATGGAAATGCACCAAAAGAGAGAAGAACATCACAGAAAACGGCCCAAACTTTCTTCTAGTTGCCCTCCTGGTTGTTCACTGTGTTGGACTTAAGAACACATGTTGTATGCTGTTCTCAGTGGTGGTGAAAGAGCATTAGATTTTGCTGTAAAAGCCATTATAAGCTCAGTAGCTTCTACAGCACAAACACACCCCTGTAATCCACCATTGTTGCTTTGGTACGACATGCACATGCGGGGTAAGTGGGCTACGCTATGTGTGACGTGATTGTTTCAAAAAAGATGCGGTTGGCTGTCCACACGGAGACAAAACGGTAAGTGTTTACAGATTTGTTCACTCTGGGACCCGGTTTCAAAAAGCAGCATTTACAGCCTCCCAAAATGCTGTTTCCATGTGGATGAAATGCTGATACGACAAAAAACTTGCATATATTCCTGAATTCGTCTCTGTGTCGACGGAGCCTTAGTAATAGTAATGTAAAACTAATGTTTACTGACCGTATTTACACATTAGTTATCATTTATTATAAGGTTAGAGGTGGAATTGTTTCCTGATCTCTGGAAAGTTTGTCTGCCATCAGCTCCCATAGACAGTAGGTTATTCTTTACTCTATTTATGCTGTGTTATTATTGTTTTCATCATTAGATGCTTAATGTAATAGGGCCAATTTGCATGGAAAGGGGGTGTTTTTCCCCAAATAATATACAAGCATATCTGCTGTGATAGGCCAACAACACAATAAGGGGAGAATTAAAGTTGTGCCTTTTGACTTATTTACACATTTCTAGTGCGCACACAGCCTACCTGCAGTCTGATGTTGGCTACGGAGAGACAGACCAGTATTCAAACATGTTTACATATGACATAACCGCAATTAAACTGTGATGTCTCAGTGAATGATTCTAACAGCGACGTGTGACACGTCTTATGTATTATCATGTTTAATATGACCGCGGAGAAGTGCTTTGAAGAGAGCTTACTTTAATCAGGGATAGTGGAGCAGGTGTATCATCCAAATACCATTCCATGTTGGTGTGTTTTAACAAAGTCCAGTTGTTTTCTGGCTCTGTCTCTAACTCTTACGAGCTGGTAGCATATTGAACTCATTCAACTCAGGTTGTAACGTCATTGCCAGCTCCGACATCAAACTTCTGGGGTAAATGGGACACAGCACAAGTCCCCAAATGATTTCTTGGCGCAACATTTTGGCATTTTATTGAAAATCTGCATGCATTCATGAATTTTTCATGGCACCAGTTTTGAACCAGTACACCCAAGAAATCTTCTAAGAGGTATCAAGGACAATTGGAGCAACGATGTGGTGTGCAAACTGACACAGACAGAAAGACAGACAGACATGCAAGATGCTTGATTGTTTTGCCCAACACAGCAGCAGGCTGACTGGACTGGACTCACTCCTCAGTTCTTGTTGTCCCAGCAAAGAGGCGTGCTGCAGCAGGCTGAGAAATCGTGGCAAGCTGTCAGTGACAAGGAACCGCAGATGGCTGCTATGCCACAGAGCAAACAGACCTTTCTCTCTGTTAGCCAACACAGCCTCTACTCGCTGGATTACAGGAAGCAGCACAGTGTTCAGCTCCTGGAGCAGCTGACTGTCTGTGGACTAAGGAGAAGAACTTTCATCACACTAAGTTGAATGTTTGCACTTTAGTAGATTTCAACATGTGCTGTTGAACATTAAGTTGCATGTATTTGTTCATGTAAAGCATCCTGAGTTGGTGTGTGTTGTGTTTACCTGCTGTCTGAATTCAGTAAGGAGATGTTGCATTATCTTGATTCTCTCTAGTAGTTTCTTCTTTATCTGAGAGTTCAAATATTGAATCCTAGCCTATTTTGATAACAACAAATATGATTTAATGCATTTTGCTGCAACTGCATTGTTAAAAAAAAAGGTGTTTTCATGGTTAGTCATACCTCTATGGTGTTGAGACTCTCCAAACAGCCAGTTGCTCTTAACATCAGCCTCTGGTTGGCCAATCCCACAGACAGAAGGCCCAGGATTTCTGGTTTCATGCCACCGTCTCTTTTCTGCACATCAAGCATTAAACTGTGATTCTTTCCCACACAGACTGTGACAGTCACATCTTCACTTGGCCCTGGTCCTGCATAAGAACAGATTTTAATCCTTTAAAGAAAGAATTAATTTGAACATTTTTGCTGTAATAAGTGAGTTTTTACCGTTCACATAACCGGCTGTTGTCTTCAGACATTGACCCTCTACACTCCCATTCAGCCATATCTTCTCCCTGCGGTCCAGTCTGGCCTGCAACTGTAGTCCAGACCCCCCAAGCCAAGACAGGGCGCTGCCCCCCACCTCGACACTCCAGTTACCAATCCTAGACTGTGAAATGTACACACACATTTGTACACCAATATTTAGAGGGCTAAAAACATTGCTGTGGTTTCACAGCATATCATGTACTGGTCTAATCTCTTGGTTGGGGGCTGATACTTTAAGGAGTCTTGTCATCACCAACAGGCTCACACACCTACAACCTCTAATACAACAATTGTGTTCTTTATCTTACTTTTGTGCAAACCTTGGACATGGCCAGACAAGGATTTTTCCCTCTGTTTCAACCATCAACTGTGTAATAAAAGCAACAGACATATGGAGCTAGGAGTGAAGCCATAACATTTAGACCCTGTTTAGACCTTGAATTAATACTGATTAATGTTTGTTTTGGGCATTTGAATAACAAGTGGTAATCCTTAATGTAAGGTGTGGATGCACCTCAAGCATACTGAAGACAATGTGATACCCAGTAGCTTAGACTGCTCGAAGAGGTGGCCTTGAATGTGTTATCAGTCTGTCAGTGAACAAAACGCATGGCTTTATTTATGTCCATCCAGCCTCCCTTAGATTGATGGGAACTGGAGCTCATTTTAGAGATACAAACCATTTGATTTTGCTTACTAATAAGAACCAGTCTTCCTGTTCCAAACAGCATTAAATTTGACCCCATTTTGGCATATTTCTGTCTAAACCAGTAGTTCTAACTGGTGGGTCAGATAATGGATATATTTAAATGTTTTCTCAGTATTTCCATCCAAGATCCAAACCACAATATTTTTTATTATATAAACATGGGTTATTGAAAATTTTGGGAAATTTGGGTCAAATTTGTCCTGAGGCTAGACCACTTGAGAACCGCTGTCTTAACCTCCTATGACCCCTCATCCTCATATGAGGTCATTATATTTTGGGTTCTCTACACCATTAAAGTTCTTTTTTCTTAACTTTGACCTGTTAGCCTCTTTGTCTGCCATCTTACATCAAATCGGTAGGTGCACATTAAATCTGGCCACCAAATCCACCAAAAGGTTCTATAGCTACTCTCAACCCAAAACTGATCAAAGCATAATTACTCTTCAAATTCTACGATTGAAATTTGTTACTTTATGCTCGGCAATGTTTTTGGTTTGATGTGTTTGACGGATGTTATCAATAGTAACAAGCTACAATACTAATATTGTAGCCCCCCCCCCAGCAGCATACTTTTCTCATAAACCATCAAAACTGTATTCAGACCCAAAACCCTTGCTTTTACCTCATTCTAACATTAACCCTTAAAGATGCTTCTTTCCAAAGAGGATAAAAATTGTCCCCAACAGGAAAAGGTCAAGCAGTTTGCACAGAGCAGCAGCCACTGTACAGAGTGCTTTTTAATCTAATTCTAACAATGCCATATCACATATCACAGTACATTTGTTTTTTATTACAGCTGTAATAAAAAGCAAATGTAGCCCATAGCTTAACAGTGACATGATGTGCCCTTTAAGCTGCATTCACTAAAGGGGGTTCTTTGGTTTGATACCTCAGAGAACAGAGACATGTTGGCGCCCTGTGCTGTTGACGAGTTTGTCAGGGCGAAAGTGATGCTGCATCTGTTAGGCTGTCCTGTCACCGACAGACGAGACTGAGAGTAAAACAGCTCCTCTCCTGAGTTTACTCTGTGCGACCCTGACCAGGAAAGAGTCTGAGACAGAGAAGAAACAACAGCTCATGAGTTAAATCAGCACTGAGGCATGATGTAATTCTAATAAGAAGAATGTAAAAGTGACCAGGGGACATTGTTATCATATAAAATTAAAGGTTTAAGGCTTACAAATCAATCATAAGTAATAAGACACTTACCTGCAGAGATTCTTCAGTGTCTTTAAGACAGAAATACTTTAAAGAGCAACCAAAAAGTGACAGATCATTGCTGATTTACATCAACAACTGTAGGGGAAAATTACAGTGTATTTTATTTTTCACATGAATACACATGAATATCGAGCTGCTGACAGCTCAAGACTGATTTAACTACTGGTTGTAATAGTTATTACAATGACAGAGTAACAGTATTAATGTTGATTTAACATACTTTACTGAAGGAAAGTACCTATTCTATTCAGCTGTTGTTCTTAAAGGTACAGTGTGTAATATTTAGCCTATTAGTATTAAGTGGAACAAACTTGGTAAAAATGGAACATAATACTTATAAGGAGGCTTATCTATATTAGTGTTAAACACTTGAATATTTAAGAAATATTAAGCCAATTTTTTTTTTAACTCCACCAAGCAGTCTGGTTTGGTTCAGTGCAGTTTACCTTGGTTTAGCACATAAGGAAGTAGGGAAGGAAACTGGCAACTTCAAGGAACTTGATTAAGATGTTAAATTATAGTTATTCACTGTCATTCCTGAATTGAAAATTTTGTTCTAGAGGATGAATGTTATGCTTGGTTAATTTCTGACTTCTCAAAGAAACCAGTGAGCCGGCTTTGGGTATAAAAAGGTGAATTTAGTTTGAAATTCCTCATTCCTGTTCAAAATGGTTAAATGTGGAGAGCTCAAACTTCATGATGCCAGATGATCTCTGAGATGAATAGGGAAAGACATAAAGTATTCTCACAGTGTGGTCAAGTTTGATTTGGAGTCAATTGTCTGACTCTGACAGACTGGTACTTAGGAAATGTGCCGAGGAAGAGGCAGAAAACAAAAGTTAAGCAGATGTCAGACCCCTCAAGATTTTAAGTACTAGAGACAGAGGAAAGACCACAGATGAGCTTCAGGCAGAGACGAATGCTTCTAGAGCAGAGTCTGAGAAAGTCTCCAGACTGACTATAAGCAGATGACTGGCAGAAAAAAAGATTTAAAGGGAAGAAGAGCTGCTAAGAAGCCATTACTGAAGCCTGTAAACATCCAGAGATGACTCAGATTTGTCGGGGAACACAAACACTGGACTGTTGATGACTGGAAGAAGATACTCTGGACAGACGAGTCCAAGTTTGAGCTCTTGGGTCAGCATTTTCATGTTTATGTCCGCAGAAATGCTGGAGAACTTTTTAAAGCCAGATGCATTTCACCCACAGCGAAACATGGTAGCGATTCAGTGATGGTATGGGATACCATTTGTGGAAATGGTGTGGGTAAATTAGTGAAAATCAACTATCTTGAGCAAAAACGTCTACAAGAAAATCTTAGTGCATCATGGAATCCCTTCTGGACTGAATCTGATTTAATGTGGGTTCATATACCAACAAGACAATGACCCCAAGTGTAAAAAGCTGTGCAGAGACTATTTGACCAGGAAAAAGGAATCTGGAGTACTGGAACTGATGGACTGGCCAAGTCAAAGTCTGGATTCTAATCCATTCGAACAAATTTGGGATTTAGTAGATTCAAGGATTGATTGCACAAAGCTTTCATCTAATGCAAGTCTTTGTCTGGAGCTTGCAATGTGAGCTCTTTATCTATGCCAAAGGAGGCCGTACATAATAGGAAGATTTATTTGGTTATTATGTGTGAAAAAGGGCTGTTTAATTGTTTCCATTTGTTATGTGCCAAAAAAATAATAACATTTTTAGTTTTAAAAAAGTTTTTGAAAGACTTCTAAAATATTTATGTTTTCATGTTTTTATGACAGGTGGTCTAAAAATGTGCTAAGCACTACACATGGAAATTCTCTGATTATAAATGCAGTGCACAAGTCCATTAAAAGATGTAGAAAACTAACTTTCCTCCATTCCCATTGGTTCCTGTTGGCTGTCCCCCACTTCCTGACCCACAATGGACATTCAAGATCAAATGATTGCAAAGAACTTGTGTTCCCAATTTTACATACGGTACCTTTACAGAGGTGGTATTATTTTCCTGGTTACCCTAAGGTTTGCAACTGACATTACTTACAAATTCAGCAGTGCTTACTGTTTAAGGCTCCACAGAAAAGGTGTCGAAATGTTCATTACACACTTTTCTTTGCACAGAAAGTGGGTGACATTTGGCAGATGAATTGTCTAAAATGGTTCCATTAAATATCGCTGGTGTTTGACCATAACTTACTAGCCTCAAAATCACCACTTTACAGGGAATGAAGAATGTTTTTATAACTTAATGGCCATAGTCAGCTTCTTTTGACCCTTTTTATTGGTTTAAAACCCATTAACAGATGTAAAGGGTGACTAATAACAGTGATTCATGAAGAAAAAATAAAAAAAGAAGATACCCAATGCTAGTGATGTACACCAACAGCACTGGCACACAAAGATGCTGTTTGCTCTGTAGCATAGGAAAGGATGCATTTACCCATTATGTATTCTGTGAATAAGATAGTATCTTTAAGACTTGTTTGCACAGGTTTAACAGGTGCAAAAGCTTCACAGTCTTTCTGTTAATCAGAGCCTTTGTATCTGCTAAAACTCCTCTCTCACTTTCGCTGGCCGCCTTTTTCCTGCCTTGTTGTTCTTTCAACTAGGTTTTTTTTTCATTCATGTGGCTCATTAATTTGTGGTATTAATTGTAAAGCATTTTGTAACTCATTTTTGACAAGAGCTATACATAAAGTTATTAAATTAAAGTTATTAAGTTATGAAAGTTGTAATTATTACCACTACTATTATTATCATATCACTTATCTGTGTTGAACTTCAAGTGTTATGGTTTCTGCTCTTCATTTTCTTGTTTTCCACTCATTTAAAGGTACTGTGAATAAATCTTTTTTAGACGCTATCTTTGTTCTGAGACCCCTACCCCTGCATTCTACCTAACAGTACAAACTTTACATGAGGTTCCTGCCATTACACAGCTGAAAGAAACTTCAGGAGCATACTGTTCCCTTGAAATTTGCCAGGTGTGCAGGTGTGAAAACAGCTGCCAGAGACAGAAAGTGATGCAGATGTGTGGACTCACAGGCTGAGGAGGACAGAGGCCCAGCTGCACTGTGTGCTCCAAACGATCTCTCAGGTTGGTCTGGATCTTAGCCAGGAGCGTGTGTGATAGACAGGGTACAGGAGACACTTTGTCCATACCTAAGTTGACCTGAAGGCTGTGAACGCCCCGCAGACTCTTCTGGAAACAGGGTAGATACAGTAAGAAAAAGAAACACAAACCCTCTGCAGAGCAATGAGGAGAGAGTGAGTAATTACCTGGTACTTCACTCCCTGTCTGATGCTCCTGTTGTCCCATCTTAACTCTGCATTTTGTAAATATGAGTCTCCTTCCTGAGCCACCGACATGCAGCCTTTAACCAGGGGCACGTCCATCTGAACATACAAACAAACACCTTTACTGTGAATGGATAGTCTATTATACAATATTATTCAGACATGAAAGTCAGAACAGGCTCCACCAACCTGTTGTGTTGAGAATTGAGCACAAGCTTGCCCCCTGCTGGAGTTGTCCTGCCACTGCTTGTTCAGGCTGATGGAGATGTTGGCAGGGACTGAGCTGTCCCACGATAGGTGGGTCTGCATGCACAATGATTTTGATAAAGATATAAACTACAATTCTTAACAAAAAGATCTGAATAAACATGATTATACAGTGATAAGACTGTTCTAACTTAATAAATGATTGATTCCCCCTTATTTTCTTGTTTTTAAGCACATTCAAGAAGGTTCAATTAACATAGACTTTATGTAAGGAGTGTATGAGTTAACATACAATTACCTTAAACCAGCATTATTCTAAACAGCCAGAAAAGGGCAAATTCAGTCTTACAATCCATATGTACCATTTGTCCCATTAGGGACATAGGGGGCTAAAGCCAGTCCTACTGGGCAGGAGTAGGGGTAAAACCTAGACCAGTGTCAGCCAATCACAGGGCTGACATAGAGACAAACAAGCAGTCACTTTCACACTCATACCTACGGACACTTTAGAGTCACCAATTAACCTTGTGAGCATGTTTTTGGACTGTGGGACTGCTGGAGTACTTGGAGAGAAGCCTTGTGTGCAAACTCCACACAAAAAGGCTCTGTAGAATGCGATTTCATGACAGGAACCTGTTTGATGTGAGGCAACAGCACTGAGCACTTCACCCTCTCATAGCTCCACTGATGTAATAAGGAGACCAGTTATGTTTAACTATGGAGGAAATGGTCAAACTTCCCATTGAACTTATAATTCAGAAAACCTTCTCCCTAATGAGTTTATGCTCTCCATCCAAGAGCTGCAGACCTATGACAACCCCTCTCGTAGACTGTTAATGGGAGACACTGTCTCTGTCAGAACAAAAGTGCCTTAATTTGCTGGTACAACGTATTACCAATTTTTTTTTTCTAATGCAGCTTAATTCAGAAACAAAGTCTGGCATTTACATTCAAGATATACTACATTACAAACATTACAGGCTAAGTCACATTTCAGAAAAAAAAAAAAAAAAACAGAGAAGAAGGTTAGCAGTCTAACCCAGGGGTAAATAATGTATGTAGTTTGTAGGTAGATATGCAAACTGGGGCTGAGTCTCACTTTGACTTTTATATGGGTTGGGTCTCTGGCTTGAGTCTTTTCCTTGAGTCTTAGTCCGTCCCAACCAGAGACTCATGGAGAGACTGGAGGAATTGAAGTGGAGGACTGAAGCCAAAAGACTGATGTTTAACGGACCATGGGACATCCTTCCCTCTGCAGTGTCATGTGAAGCAACATCAGTTTATTATGATGGTGCAGGTTGCTCATCAATCAGCTGTCAGGAGGCATAACAGCTGATTGTGTCTGCATAAATGTGTACTGTATTAAATTATTTATATTGTATTAATTATTTTTTTGAAACAAATATCCACATTTACAGCGTTGGGTCTCAGTGTGGGATCAGAAAACACGTGCAGTATATAAAAACATGCAGACTCTGCATGCAATTGATAAAGCAAATACTTTATCAATTATTTATTATCCTAATTATTCAGTGTGAAGGCTATCAAACCTAACCCTCACTAATGATCAGACTGATAGAAACTTTAATGGCCCCGCGATGATTTAAAATGTGTTTCTTCCAGACAGACTGTTGCACTGTCTGACTTTAATTCTCTTCAGAATCTAATAAACAGAAATCACTGACTTCTAACCCATCCAGCAAAAACAATATTTAATATTTTTTAAACAACATTTAAAAACATGTCTCCACTACGTCTAAACAACGTCTAGATTTAATTTAAAAGTGAAAAGTGAAAAGCATTTATTTGCAGGTTGTTGACAAGACGTCTCTATAAAGATGTTGCTTTAATATGCTCATATTTTAACTATTATTGGGCTAAATATGGACCAAAACACAGCCCAACTTTCTACGGCTATCTTTTAACTAAATCCAGGCTATGATGGACCGAATTTAAACTGAAAAAACGTCTAAATGATGTTGAGCGTTTGGTGGGAAAGGGAAGATTTATATCTGAATCTGTTGATTTCATGAGCTTTTAACATGTTTTATGTTTGAAGGTGAATCAGAAAACAAATCAAACATTAAATTCCATACTGGTTCACTCTTTAATATTGATTTTATTGAATGTATTATCAATATTTCACTATGAATGCTTATTTCAAACACTTTTTTACAATCCTGGCTCATCAGTTATTGAGCCTTTAAAACTTCTGATGTTTCTGTTCTCTTGAGAGTCCGTTGAGTCCGTTTATTGTCTGTTATAAACTCCGTTTCTCCTCCATTATTTATCTCTGCTGGTGTTGTGAAGTTTCACTGACATCCACTGTGAAGCAGTGTCTAATCAGAGAGTGATATCCAATAAGGGGGCTTTAGCTTTAGCTACAGCTACATTAGCAACAATATCTACATAGTTTACACAGCTAATGGAGCTACATAAGCTACATTGCTGTGTTAGACTGTTTTCATAGAGGACAAGCTTTTTCCTGTAAGCAGATGATCACTCTGCTTTATTAAAGATTGGTAATTAAGTTTTGCAGGATGTTTTTAATTTTTAATATCCTAACCCTTACCTTAACCATTACCCTAACCTAACCGAAAATTTAATCCCATTTTATTTTTAAAGTTAAAGAGTGTATTTCTGTCCAAACAAATGTGGCGTCTAACAGTAACGGTGTATAGCCTAACACCTCTTGTCTACACCGCTTTCCACATTATTAAGCAAATGACATTTTTCTCTTATTTTCCGAAATATCAATGCAAATGACAGAGTATTTTTCAAGTCATCAGCCATATGAGCATAACTCAAATGTTTTTGAACCAACTTCATAATGAAAACCGTTGTTTTTAAAAAAATAAAACCCCCAAAATGCACTTTTCCACATTGTTAAGCACAACAGAGTTTTAAAACATTTTTTTGGTTGTAAAGAACTAAAAATGGTCATTTGTTGAATCTGCAGCATAAGAAGATCATATTTACTGAAATCAAAAGCTATTTCAATCAAAACATCTTAACAGGCAAAGTTCCATGTTAATATGGGAGCCCTTCTTTGATATCACCTTCACAATTCTTGCATCCATTGAACTTGTGAGTTTTTGACGAGTTTCTGCATGAATTTCTTTGCAGGATGTCAGAATAGCCTCCCAGAACAGTAGTTTTGATGTGAACTGCCTCCCACCCTCATAGATCTTTAGCTTGAGGATGCTCCAAAGGTTCTCAATAGGGTCGAGGTCAGGGAAGGATGGGGGCCACACCATGAGTTTTCTCTCCTTTTATGCCCATAGCAGCCAATGACACAGAGCTATTCTTTGCAGCATGAGATAGTGCATTGTCATGCATGGAGAAAATTTTGCTACAGAAGGCACTGCTCTTCTTTTATACCATGGCAGAAAGTGGTCAGTTAGAAACTCTATATACTTTGCCGAGGTCATTTTCACACCTTCAGGGACCCTAAAGGGATCTACCAGCTCTCTCCTCATGAATCTGGCCCAAAGCATGACTCCACCACCTCCTTGCTGACGTCACTGTAGGGCATACATTATCAATGATTTGGTAGCACTTTATTTTCAGTGGGCCCTTATTACCTTTTTGTTTTATAATAACAAGTGAAATTATTTAGTAATTTCCTCAAGAATAGTAATTTCCTAGTAATAAAAAAATTTAATGCAAGATAATTTCCACATTTTTCTTGATAGATTACAAGATAATTACCACTTATAACTTTAAAATTTACTAGGTAATCAGAGCCCCCAGAAAAAAATGCCCATAAAGTGTTACCAATAATTTCAGTCTGTGTTTAAAAGAGTTTAAAAAAATCCTTCCAAGAGTTTTATGTACGTAAACGTGTGGGGTCTATCACAGCAGACATATGTGCTTTAATGGAGGTGATAAAAAGAATCATATCAATGTTTTAGTTCATGAGATGTGTTAAAAGCGAATTTTAAGAATAGCAGACTCATCTTGATTTACTTGAATAGCTATGCTAATTAATTTCACAGAGTAAAATAAGGCAGTTAAAATCTGCTTACCAAGTGGTTGCTGTGTCGTTCCCTTTGTGATCGATGTGTCAGACTGTGAAGGTTCAGCTGGCTCAGTGTGGAGGAGAACGGCTGTTTCAGCTCCAGTTTGGTCTCATTTTTCTCCTCTGAGCAACTCCACAAGCTCACCGCTCTAACCTTCAGGTGAAAACAAGAGCATGTGAGTACAGACGACAAAACAGAAATTCAAAATCCAGAACAATCACTCATCTCTTTATTATGTTGCAAATGTGTAGTTAAGAACTTTATTCATGCTCAAACTAAATGTTTATGATGATGACAACTAAAGATTATCAAATCTGTAAATGAATATTATTATGATGGTGTTTTTCTCATCAGATGTTGTAACTAATTTTCAAGACACTCAAGTCAAATTTCCTCAAATATTTTAACCTTAATAACAAGAAGTTCAGGCCTTGGAATTTTGTTCATAATGGCTTGAATAGCTGGATGTGGCTTATCAATCAAATCAAATCAATTTTGACTAAAAATAGATGTTTATACATGCTAAAACCAAATTTTTGGGGTGTAAATATTTACCTTTTTTAAATTCTCCTGAAGGAAAATTTCCAAAGTATGTGATCATATATTCTTGGGGATTTTGAATTTAAAGGGGACATCATAAAAAACACTTTTTAAGTATTTTTGCTTATATAGCTGTGTAGCTGAGGTATCTGCGGACCCACAAAATATAAAATAAACCAGCACAGTTCCTTGCTCGTGGACATGAAATCTGACGGTATTTTCCCAGTCTGACCTGCTCCAATCGTCCATGCCTCATCCAGCCAAGTAAAACACTGTCCAGTCGGCCCTGTAAGGATTGCTCCAGTGTCACTTCTAAACTGGTCCATCGAGGCACACAGCTGATCTGAACTGAAGCCAGAGACAAGGCAAAGCATGAGTAACCTTTGGTTTGTTAAATATGAAGAAAAGACACGTTTCTGTTCCTGCCGTGGTTGCACAAGAGTTTCTCTGCCAAGGTTTACCCTTCAGTGTCTCGTTCCCCAGCTCCAGAGCAGGAGGAGCAGAGTAGAGACCAGACAGACTGAACTCCTGGCTCCCCCACACAGCTCCATGTTGGACCTGGTAGCTCCAGTTCCTGGCCTCATACACGGTCCTGACAGCGACAGACCTGGGGAGCGGCCTCAGCTGGAGAACAGAATCACAGAAACATTTAAGACATAGACGCATCTCTGTGTGTTTATGAGAAAGAGAGGGTGTTAGCTGAGATACCTGTGAATATGAGTGTTTGAGCTCTATATTCTGTCTGTATCCACTCTCTATGGCTGACAGCTCCCCCAGAGCCCACAGCCTCTTCCTGCTTGATGACACCTCCACCAAACCGGCCACACTGGACTCTGACTGATTCAGCTGCAGAGAGAGAAAGATGACAAAGATTGACAGGTGTTGGATTAAATATTAAGGCCCTGAATAATCTTTTTTTTTTACAAATATGTATATGAGAAAAACAGTATAACGTAAGGCCAAAGCTGATGCATAGATGTAGCATATTTACACACTAAAGTATTTCAAAAAGAACCCAAGAGTTCTTGAGAGTTTTGTTTTCTTCTACACACCTTTTACTAGGCCTTTTTTAGTTTGTTTTGTTTTTGTTGCTTGAATTTCCTCTGATTTCAGGATGTTATAATAGCCAAAACATTTATAAAAAAAACAGCCTAGACATTATTTAATGGGTCTGCAGCAGGATCCACTGAACACTGAACTGACTCAACAAAGAAAAACTAGTAGGTTGAATTCTTTCTCACTTTGCCTCAGTTTATTATCCACTTTTTTGGCTGACCACTGGGGTTGGCCCTATACATGGGTCTGTGCGTGACAGACTGACTGACTGACTGACTGACTGACTGACTGACTGACTGACTGTACTTCCAGACCGTTCCTCCAATCACCTTCTGAGAATTTTTGTTTAAGTCCTGTCCTTTCCTAAACACTCTCTATGGGAGCTTTCCTAGATGAATGTGAAATATATTCATACAATTCATACATGAAACAGTCTATCTGCCATGACAGGGCTTTATGTTTTAAACTTTTGGGATCCTTTAATTCTCAACCCACAGACATAAGGGACAGAACACTTACACACCCCAAAAACTATCCACTCTGCCAAAACTCACAATGCAGTCAGGCATTTCAACAGGTATCGCAAATAGTTGCAGTCAGCCATATACTAGGTTCTAACCTAGTCTTGTTTCAGGTTAAAACCATATGTGCTCCTAGAACCTTTACTTCACAACAAAGGAAACTGAGTACAAACTAAAAATAAACAACAACAGGAAATAAATAAGCGAAGAGCAGAAATAAAAGCTTGCCAGACTCAGAAAGAGCTTGGTAAGTATTCCTAAAGTGCTTCTATGATTTGAGGATCATCTAAATTACCCATCCAATGCCGCATTTGACTTTTGAGTCCTTATTTCCTGCCAGTGTCTGCTTTACATCAGAGCCAACATGCAGCTTGACCTGGAGATTTTGATTTAATTTTAGGGAGCAAAAAGCCCTCCAGGCAGAAGATTTATTTATTTATGAGGAGAGATAAATAGATAAACTGAACTTACATAGAAAGTTTCTGGTCTTCAAACCACTAAAAACCAAAAAAAATACCATGATGTTTACTTCATGTATTTTGTGCAGCGAAAGGTCAGTTAAAACACAGTATCAGGATATTTTGGGAGAGAATATTGTTTTTAACCAGGTGTACCAACTTTTTCTGTACCACACCACAGTGATGTTCATAGGCATGCCTGGTCTAAAAGCTTAGGTGGTTTGGAACCTGAGGAGTTGGTCCCCCTCGCGAACCATGATATCATCAGTGGGCATGTCATATTGTAGGTTGTGAAGACGAGAGGAAAATAGAGAAAAAGTGGTCTGCTCAGGAGACAAAATGTTTGGTGATGATCTGGGTATAGACAGAACTCCAGGTGAAGCTAGAGAATCGTACAAGGAAGAGCGAGTTATATGCTGAACTTGCAGAAGAGATGACGAAGGCTGGGCTCACCTGAATATCAGACCACATAATTAATCAACTCAAGAAACTGAAGAAAGAATAGCAGGACAACAAGGAAGATGGGCAAATGTGGAGCTGGATACATGTCCAACATATCCTCCCACTTTGGTTCCAATTAAACAGGTGTGAAAGTGGGCTGGTTAATCAGAAAGAACCAAGGTTCTGAGACTCCAGAACAGAGCCAGAACCAGAACCATGTCCATCTGAAAGCACTAAGAGTGACCATCAGATTCTTGGTCATTTGGGGGAGATTTGGCAGTGTGGCTGGGCGACCAGCTCTTGGAAGGCTGTGCCAAACTTCTTTCATTTGAGAATTATGGATGCCACTGTGCTCCTGGTTAAGCTTCAGTGCAGCAGAACTTTGACATTTTACAGAGCACTCCTCTTGTTACGTAGTCAATCTCCAGGTCAGAGCAGTCTTCAAATATTTCAGAAACTAAACTTTGTTTTCCTCTTTTGTTTTTTTACTAACAACTACAGTTCTTCAGCTTAATTCTTCCATTTTATCTGCCAAAGTGATGTTATTTGTTCTGTGCATCATCAGTGAATGAGGGCTAAGTGTATCATGGAGCTCTGAGGTTCCTCACTAATTTCATAGCCCTCACTAATCACTGTTTGCTTTATGAACGGGCTGGGTTGTTTATTTTAAAGTTCAGGGACTTTTAATTTCTGTCACAAGAACTTCCCATGAAAGACATTAAGTTTACTGCTTCATTTACTTGGCACAAATTACAAAAAGACCTGAAATGTTGAGCTTGTCTAATTAAAGTGCTTTAAAGAGGATGTTAAATTACCCAGAGGCAAACACATCTAGCTTTCTTGATATATTTACAGTTGTGGGCACCCTAAACAAATATTTTGTGGTATTATTTGTTATTTTGTGTCTTTTAATGTGATATTTTCATGAGTCTTGTAATACATTTGTTCAAATACAGCTGCTCATTGTTTATCAAACTCTTTGTTAATGTATCACTGCCTGTCTTGGATAATAGAGAGATGTCAGAGTGTGGGGCTGCACACAGGGGACGCTTGGGGTCCTGTGCCAAATTTCTAAGAAAAGGAGGATCCCAGTGGTCTTCCTGTTCCCAGCCACAGTCCAAACTGACCAGGCATGGGCTACGTTCGATAATAAATGTTAATTATGAGACACTGCCCTCTATTAGAGTGATGTAAATAAAAGAGGCTCACAGATGTTGTGGCCTCATCTTTCTGGTTATTAGAGTGCCTTTGAAAAACTCTGGGACCCACCTGAGAGCGGACGTTAAGCTGAGACGGCAGGTAGACCAGCATCATGGGAAGATTCTGGACCATTTTCACCATCAGGTCCTTGCTGAACAGAAGAGCATGTTACTTAAGCAATGTGTTATGTGTTAAGTGATTAAGTGAACAAAATAAAAATAAGCCATCTGTGAAAACTTAAGGAATTAAAGTACCTATATCCAGACATTAGATGCTAAAATTCAGCATTTAAAGTCTGGAACTCTCTTTGAATCCTGTATACTCTCTGTGTTTATTTTTAAAGTACCTATGATGAACATGGTGTCCCTGGATGATGAGTGCGAGGGATGAGCTGCGTTCAGGGTTCACAGCGACCGAGCACCTCAGCTGCGTCTCCGTTAGCCTGCCCCACGCCTCCACCTTCAATCGCAATTACAGAGAAACACAGACACAATAACTACAGAAGGGCAAATGATGCAGGAATGTTAGACATGTTTTCTGCTCACCTGTAAGGCAGGGCTAGCTTCTCCCTGCAGAGTGTGTCTCAGTGTGAGTCTAGCTTCCTTGGACCCTCCGTGAGCCCCCAAACCTCCGACGTCCCCCACAGCTATGACTCTCCAGCTGTTCCTGTGAATGTCAAGTGAGGCGCTGCATAGAGGGCCTGCAGAGAGGATGAGAGCAGGGTAGTCTAAAGTCATAATAATTAACAAAAATAATTCATGTTTTATGATTATGGGGCAGCTGGGGTAGAGTTAGTCAGCTTAGTCAAGACACTGAACACTGCATTGCTCCCACTGCTGCATCAGTAGTGTGTAAATAAGAATGAATGGAGTAAGTTTATGCAATATTTTACACAGCAGCCCATCATCAGTGTGTGAATGTAGAGTGCATGTACGTCTGTTGGTACAGTCCCAATAAAAAGTATTCAACCCCTTGGATTTTTTACTCTTTTGTTGATTTTATTACTCAATCATGGTCAATATAATTTGGCTGTTTCACCATTTTTTTCTGTTTGGGTTTGTTTCCATCCCACTTTTACATTATTTTCAATAATGAGATTTTCTTTGACATTTTGACAAATAAACAGTTGAAAAGAATACTTAAATAGTTTCTTGTATCATTCAGCAGTGGAGTGTTTTTAAGGAGATTCTGTTTTTGTAAGAGCAAATAGGGAGCTTTTCTAAATTTAAAAGAACCAATGACTCTTTCATAGATTTTGAATAGTTAGAGGAAAAGATCTGCATCTGTTGAGTTTATAGTGACCCCTGCTGGTCAGTCTCTGATTCTGCACATACAAAAAGCCTTACTGGTAAAACCTATAAGTCAGACAGAAAAGGAACATAGAAATGAAGGGATGCATGAAATTCTAAAATTTGAGTGTGCATAAACCTGAACTTGGAATAAATTCTGACCTTTGAACTGAGCAGTCAGAGCAGTTTCCAGCCTGTGCTGTGTTTCTGTGCGGTTCGAGGAGTGAGGAGAGTAAGAGAACAGAACAGCCAGACGTCCATCAGAGACACTTATATTTAGACCGGAGACAAGCAGCTTGTGTTTGTCCACAGAGAGCTGAGCGTGGGACTGAAGCCGAGAGTAGACCCCCTGGATCGAGCACAGGCCCTGAGAGAAGAGAATAAATGAAGTGAGAATTTTTAGTTCAAAAACCAAAATTATGTCAAAAAATAAAGAATTACCTCTATATTTCTTGGAAATCCTCTGTCTTGTAGCCACGACCAGCTGTGCCACATGGTTCCTCTTATTTCTTTGTTCAATGGGAGAAATTTCAGCCTCACTCTCACTTCCGCCTGCCGACCTCCAAACTGAGACTGTAAGGTGAAGGCCTTCCCCTCAGCAGAACCAAACTCCACCTACACAAACAGTCACAATACTAATCTGATGAGAGCAAACACCTTCATTAAGTTTTCTGCTAATTCAATAAACTGTGAGTTTCTGGTTGATTTCTAACCTGGATGCTGTTGTTTGCAGGGACTCCCAGTTTCTTCAGAAAGTTCACAGTGTGTCTAAACTGGCTCTTCACTCTAAATGACTCAGATGTTTTTAACATTGTCATCTCTTGAGTTGCCTGTAAAACATTCAGACTATGAGGATATCAACTGCATTCATGCTTTTGTACAGTATTTTAACTGAACAGACACCTTTTGATGACTCTCTGACATCTAGGCTTGTAATCACAAACATCCTGATAATAGAGCTTCTATTTTAGCTCAAAAAACCCCAAACAAGGACTCCTCACTTGGGGGGGTAGGAACGGGAACAGAGCAACTCTGGGCAAGGACAGCAGATTGTCAAAGTGATGAGTGGTACATTTTGTTGCTAGGTATGACACATTCATTCAAAAGCTGAGATTTGTTGATCCCAAAAAAAGGAAAGAAAAAAACAGATGAAAAAGCACTCTCCGCTAAAAGTGATCCCAGAATACATTGCAAATGGCTTGCAGTAGGAACAGGCAAGGCTGCCCATTAGGGGGGATTAAGGGGATAGCTCTCTGGAGGACAGCTAAATAGGGGGCTCATGGAGGTCAGGGAAACCGTGGTCCATTGTTAAGTTAAACTGTGATAACCATATTTTATTTTTAACGAACCACATACTAACAATTCCTGTCAAAGAAACAAAAAATGAATTTTCCCTATCGATTTAGCCATGCTGTATGGCTGTTTATTGTTTCACTGATAAAATCCTAAAAAGGCCCTTTGCATGCTTTTCTTACCAAAAGACCTTTGTATAAACCACTTCATAACTGCTTTTTCATGGTTTTAGTTCATTTTTGCAAATCTAATTTTGGCAGCCTCAGAGCAGACAAAGCCTGGTGCCCCCCTGCGGGGTCCCGGACCTCAGGTTGGGAACCAGTGGCCTACACCATTTGGAAAGTAATGTCAGAATTCATAGCTAAGCCATCATGGGCACAAACATCAGGATGCTAGAGAGAAAGTAGAAGACACTGAAATAACTTGAAAGGAAAAATAATTGCAAAAAGAGGCAAAAATGGCGAAAAGATCAAAAATGGGTTAAAAGTGGCAAAAAAAATGGCAGAAAAAAAGAGTAAAAAGAGAATACAGGGGCGCAAAAGGGGATACAAGCAGCAAAATGGCCTAAGAAAGTCAAACGAGGGTAAAAAATTGGATGGAAATAGTGAGAAGTGGTTAAAAAAAGAAGTAAAAATTGGCAAAAAGTGGTAAAAATTGGTCAAAACCATCAACAATTGGTGGCTGAATCCTGAAAATGTGTTAAAAAGTAGCAAAGATTGGTCAAAAGTCGCAAAATAGGTGACAAGTGGCAAAAACTGCTTAAAAGAGGCAAAAATAGGTCAAATGTGGAAAGTCATGGGCGGAGACAGTGATGAAAAGTGGTTACAAGGAGGCAAACATGGCTGAAAAGAAGCAATAAAGGACCCAAGCAGCAAAAATGGGTTGAGAAAAGCAAAAAAAGGGTCAAAATGGGTGGGAAAAATGATGCAAAGAGGTTAAAAGTGGGAAAAAAAGTGGCAAATACAGGGCACACATGGCCTAGTGGATTAAGCTTCGTGTAAAGAGGTGGCCAGGGTTCTTATCCAGCATGTGGCTTCTTTCCCACACGTCTCTCCTCTACTCTCTTGTCCTTGTTACCAAATCTTACTGTCCTCCTCTATGAATAAGGCATAAAAAGACCCAAAATATTCCTTAAAAATTAAATACAAAATAAAAGTGGCAAATATGTGGCAAAAAAATGAGCAGTTAATGATGTGAAAATGGGTTAAATGTGGAAAAAAATAGCTTAAAAGCAGTAAAAAATTGGGTGACAGGTGGTAAAAATGACTGGAGAAAGGGTTAAAAATAGGCAAAAAGCACTTAAATAGTGGCAACAATAGGTGGCAGAGGCATGATTTAAAAGCCTCAGTCCATATACATGGCAAAACTAGGCTTTCAGGAAGCTTTCTGTCAATGCTTGCATCTGATTAAACTATGAAATAATGAATGGGTGATGTGTGAAGATATAGATAACAGTGTATCATAAACACATTTATATACATAACCAGATACAAACAAATTGTCAATCAACTGTTTAAATGCACTGGTTTTAAAGTTTTTATAGCATGGGATAAATGTGCAGGTCTTCCTTTTTTGCTGCTGATTCAAGAATCAGAATGAGAAGTAATCTCAGGGGAGTATGATGCTGATATAACACACAGCATTAGAGAGGTATAAAAACTCTAACAGAAATATGAGCAAAAAAAAAAAAAAACTTTTAATCTTCCTAAACATACATGCTGTGTGTATAACCACTTTTTGTTAAAGACATGTCATCAAACATCTTCATGGAAAGTTCACTGAGTACTAATGCTGTTTCCTACCTTCTGATTCCCTGCACTGCTGTGTAAAAGGTAGAAATAAGAGCCATTGACCATACTCCTGGAGTTCATTGTCACTGCAGCACTAACAGGGATTCCCAGCCTCTTCAGCAGGGGCACAGAGTGGTTCAGATTCAGTAAAGCTTCATTTTTACCCTGAAAAGAAATAGAATTAGATCATTTTACATCTGTATTCAATGGAAATGACTCATTTGAAGCTCTGTGCAAAACAACTGATTTACTGACTACTCAAGTTTTTGCAGTTTTAAAAGTAAAATTAGAAAAGTTTTAGTGTACTGACACACCTCTGTTTTCTTAAGAGATATAGATGCATGTAACTCTCTGTCATCTATTGCCATGGAGACCTGAGATTCTGCAGCAGTTGTGGAGACGACCACGGCCCCAGAGGAGCGCACCCTGTCAGGACTACCCCACTCCTGCAACCAAGAGCAGAAGTTAACAAAGATTATAGAAAGCTGATGGTTCAGTTATGACCAGCCGTGTGTTTACCTGAATCACTGTGCAGTTGTTGTGATACATCAGTGACCCCTGCAGGCCAATATGTGCCATCACATCTCCACTAGCCCCTACAGCACAGTCGTCCAGCTGAATAAAGGCTTCACCGTCATATCGGTGTTTTCCAGCTTTGCTCTTCACTCTCAGTCTGCAGAGCTGAGGTATGCTTCTGAAGTCAGGATGGTTGTGACTGAGCTCACCTTCTACACTCAGGTCATGCCAGGCCCTCGCATTCAGCCTCAGGAAACCCCTTTTGCCTTCCGTATTGGTGTCCATAATGACAGTCCAGATCCCCTGAGGATCCCTCCACACTGAGGCATTCAGATGAACCTGTCACAGATGAATAAAAGTGAACAGAACTGGAAGTTAGAGCAAATAAATAAAGTAAAATAAACAAGATAATCAGCGCAGAAAATTAGGTAAATATTATGGAGGAAATAATCCTACTGCACAGTCCTATTGCCTAGTTTACATTTTAGCACTTAAAGGAATTCTTGAATTAAAAAAACATAATTTTAGGTAACGAAATGAGAATTTCAGAAATCAGTACCTGTAACATTGGGCACGTTGACTCGATTGCCCAGAGCCTCTGTGTTCGTCCTTGGGCCTCCATGACTCTATTGGCTCTGATAGAACATGTCCCAGCTTTAATATAAAGGACCCCCATCTGCTCAGGGCCCCCAGGAGCAGAGGACTCCACAGTTAATATCTGGGGCACACCGTAGCTCTTTAGCCCATGGAAGGAGTGACTGAGGGTCCCGGAGAGGTGAGGAGTCCTGCAGGAGTGTCTGAGCTGCAGGGACAGGTCCTGACTGTCTGCTCTCAGAGAGGAGGCAAGGGAGAGCTGGCAGAGAGAGACTGACAGGAGGTTCTGCAGAGACAGGGACACTGGGAAGCCTGAATCCTGCAGAAAGACAAAGGTTGGATGTAGGAATATTAATCATCTTCATCATTTATTTACTTATTCAATTCCATCAAAACTATTGAGAGATGACCCTGATTTACAATATGCCAAAGAACATAGAATATTGGAATATAAAAAAATCATACATAATTTTATCAGAGAGGGCTGGAAGGAAACAAGAAGCATGGGTAAACAGTGGATACATACAGTATGATATTAAGAGGTAAAAGGGCAAAATTAATAACAGAATTGGTAAAACAATCATTGAAACAATATAATCAGAGAAAATAAGAAAAAGATCAGTAAGATCAGAATCAAATCAACAAGATCAAAAATAATCTAAATGGGACTGTCTAAACATTACTAATACACTCAGTTAGCACTCAGAAAGCAGAGCTGAGAGATAAATGTCTGCCCCCTACTGCTGAAAGATTAGTTTTCTATCTCATCAATACACAAGCACAAATAAAAAATAGAATATCATGAAAATGTTCATTTTTTTCCTGTGATTTAACTCAAGAAGTTAAAAGTCCAAATATTCCAGATTCATCTCATTCAAAGATTTTTTTTTAAATCTTGATGATTACAGCTTACAGCTCACAGTAATAAAAAATCACTATCTCAAAATATCAGAATATCACAAAACGCCAGTCCAGAAAAAAAAGGATTTATTGAACATAAATGTTGACCTTCTGGAAAATGATGCTCATTTCTGCATTCAGGATTGAGTTGTGGCTCCTTTTACACAAATGACTGCATCTACTTGATGAGGCATGGAACCAATCAGTCTGTGGCACTGCTGGGTGTTATGAACTCCAGGTTGATCTGATAGAAGCCTTAAGCTCATCTATATTTTAAGTCCGGTGTCTGTCATCCTACTCTTGACATCTTTTCAGAGATTCTCTATGAGGTTTAGGTCAGACCGGTTGGCTGGACAGTCAAGCACAGTAATATTATGGTCAGAAAACCAGTTTCTGGTTGTTTGGTTTCACAGAGATCAGGTGCCAATCCTGCTATTTGAAATCAGAACCTCCATGAATTTCTTAGCAGATGGGAGCATGAAGTGCTCTAAAATCTCATAGTAGACAGCTGACTGTGTTAACTCTGGACATAGTAAAGCGCAGTAAACCAAAAACTACCGGACTTCAAGCACCTTGGTTTCTGTGCCTCTCTGATCTTCCGCCAGACTCTGGGTCCTTCATTTCCTAATGAAATACAATATGTACTTTCATCTGAGAACATGACTTTAGACCACTGAATGGTCTAGTTCTTTTTTTTCCTAGCCCAGGTGAGAAGGTTATGTTGTTGTCCTTGGTTCAAGATTGGCTCAACACTAAAAACATGACACTTGTAGTCCATTTCCTGGACCTGTCTGTGTTTGGTGGCTTTTGATCCACTGACTCCAGTCTCAGTCCACTCCTTGTGAAGCTCCCCTAAGTTCCCGAATCTGCTTTGTTTTACAATCCTCTGAAGGCTGAGCTCATCCCTGTTGTCTTGAAATGTTTTACTTTTTTATGATATGAATCTAGAGTTAATGGAAATGTAACTGTCTGAAGTAAATTACAGAAAAATAAAGTTTTACGTGATATTCCAATTTTCTGGGATGCACCAATAGTAAGCCTACAAAGGCTCTAGTCTTGCAGCTGTACAATCTTTGTGTTTTTCTTCTCTGTTTTCATGATAAATGAGCTGTAACGCTATCCTCTAACAGTGTTTACATTCATGTGTTAAAATATACAGGGAAGAATCAAAGCTGTCTTACTGTGATGAAAGAAACTGCCCAGTGCTGACACACTAAGAGGTAATGTTATCAACTTAACATGTGAGTTTATTCAGCTTTCACAAGCTTTAAGACAGGACAGATATTTTTACCTGTAGAGCAGGACAGTAGTTTGTTACATTCACAGCGTAGGAAGACTCCTCCTCCTCTGTCTGGGAAGTCCTGGTTTTCCCCAAGTTTCCCCTGAGATAACATCGTCCCAGCTCTACATCAACCTTCACAGCAGGTGGATGTGCAGCTGAAACATGCAGGATCAATCCTCCATGAGAAGGTAATCCCATCGTGTGCAATGCCTCGATAGAGTGCTGTAGGACCGCTTTCAGACTGAGGTGTGGGTCACAGCTTAAATGCAGACTAAGGCTGCCTTTCTGTTCCTCATCAGTATGGAGAACAGAGCTGAGGTTTGTTGAACATCCAGAACGGGTGATGGAGATGTTAACTGAGTTTTGTGATGGCAGAAGATCCTGCAGAGAGATGATTAAAAAAAAACAAAGATCACAAATGTGACTTTTTTTTTCACATCTACCAAACAAATCAAATCTCATACATAGAATGTAAATGTGTATTGCTCAGCAGTATAATGCCATGGTATTTAACCTGGTTTAGTTTTATTCTGACCTTTTGTGTAAAAATATGTCCAGCATACAATGACAGGAGTTGAGGAAGATGTTTTATTTTTTTAACTCTCGCACACCATAACTGTTCTTGATTTTAACTGAAGTACAAAACAGCTGCAGTCCTTCCACTAGTGGCTGACTTCAAATGCAAAGGACTCCACATTATCACTTGCATGAAAGTCATGCACACTTTACAGGGTGAAATGTACTTGTAAAGTTGTTTGTGATTATATTAGAGCTAGGAGTTATGTACAGACTTGCACAGCTGATATGGCTGACAGTTTGACACACTGTAGCTGTCTACCAAGGTGCTAACCTAGATCCACAAAACCTCCTTACTATGATATTTAAGATCAAATCTGCACACTATTAATCATCTGAAATATTTGGACTGAACTTCAATCCACTTCTTAAATATTATCAGTAAGTTTTGGAAGTTCTCAGAAATTGGTTTTAAAGTTGGCTTCTTATTGAAGTTTTATCAAAATATAGTGCATTTTGTTATGTTGTAGCCTGATGCTACAGTCGAAAATAAAATAAAATTCTCTAATTAATCTACACTCAGTACCCCATCATGATAAAGTGAAAAAAGGATTTCAGATTTTTTTTCTGTAAATTTCTTTAAAAGAAAAAAAAATATGTGTTTCAATTGTTCTTGATTGTTTAGTTCATGAAAATAGCATTTACCATGTTTACCACCTTTGTTTAGCACGTTAGCATTGTTATTCTGTTGTATGTCTGTTGATCAAGTATTACTTTTATTATTGTCTCTGTTTTACTTGAACTTTTCATTTTATATTTTATAATTTTATAATTTAACTGTGAACCCCATGAAGAGCAGTTTGCTACTTTGGTAGTGGGGATCCAAATCAATAAATGAACTGAAGATTAAAAACTAATATCTTTCAATTGTTTTATTGGTGTTAACAATGCGGTTTGTGGTGTGGTGGAAAGACAAGAATCATCTCCAAGAGGACGATGTTTCTTCTGCTTTCCTTATGTTGGGAAACAAGTTTTCCTGATACCTTGTTTCCTCTCTAACCTTCAGTAAGACACATCGTTGATGGAAAGCAAAACTCCAGCTTGTCCTCCTGGTCTCTCCTCCCCTGTGTCGTTTTCCCAGGAGTTGAATTGAGCACAAATCTCTTTTCATTTTCAACTCGGCTTGACCAGTCCCAACTGACATGCTAACAGCTAGCTCCACGGGTTGTGCGGCTGTCGCCATGTTTTGCTGAATCATGATTCTTACAGAGGTGGACGGCTCCCAGGCAGCTGTCATGTTGATGTGGGCAGAGTGGGTGTTGAATGAGATTTGACCACTACTAGAGAGTGAGGTTTCACTGAGCTGACCCCACCCCTGGATGTCTATCCTGTTTGGGACAATTGAGGCAAGAGAGGTCCAGTGATGCTCTAGGGTCACATCTATTTCAGCTCTTTGGTCCTTCAGGAATATTGACAATAGACACTGCAATGTATCGTCCTTGTTTTCAAAATCCAAAGAACATTTGAGTCCATCTTTCCCTGTTTGTCCATTTAAGGTTAAAGAAGTTTTTTGTAACAGACCCCCCTCAGCTCTCTGAACCTGCACCCACATTAGCTTCCCAGACCCTTTACATAGGGCTGAAACTAACAGACTTGAAGTAAATGAGTCCCATGCTACACTGACATCTGCCCAGATGTGACACCAACTTTCCAACCTCATCCGGCCAATCACCTCTGCCTTGTGAGAAATCCCACTGGTCCCAAACTCAAGCAGCCCATGCCAGCCAAACAGCCCAGGCCTCTCGAGCCGCAGTCCAAGATTTAAGTCAATTTTCCAAGAGTCAACGATTGTTTCAATCCCAAGGGCCCATCTATGAGGTCCAGGCCGGAGCAGGAGCCTGAGACTAGAATTAGATGGCACGCCCAGATGTGTCAGCAGCAGCTCAGAAGAATGAGTGAAGTTACCTCTGAACTCCTTTTGACCATTGGGATTGAAACAACTTTTAGCTTTAGCACTGAGGCTAAAATGAGTAAGCGATAGACCATAGCAGAGCCTGCTGTGTGGTCTATAGGAGCGAAAGACTCGTACCTCCACAGGGCGGCCTGCCACACTTCCATAGCACTGAGCTGACAGACGGTCTGCGGTGGCGTCCCCTGTGCAGTTCATCTGTGAAAACAAAACCCCCTGTTAGCTGAGTTTATTTTTTAAGGAAGAAAGTGAACAGATAGAGGAATTTCTGGGGAATCAGTGAACTTTAGACCGGCGACATTAAAATGCGTAGTGCACCAACCAATATGTGATAGCTTTTCTGTTTTATTTTGAGCTTCTGTGACCAATTGTGTTTTTTCTAACGACATTTAGCAAGAGCAGTTAAACAGAATTAAGAGGTAGATAAATAAAAATTAAGAAGCCTATCAGCTTAACTTTGCATACATTTTGGAAACTGGGAAACAAGAATCTTGGCTCTGTTCAAAGGTTGCAGCACCTCTGAATAAAGTAAAGAAGATGTATTACATACTTATTTAACTGTTTAGGACATGATGCTGGATGTTTCAAATGGAAGAGTAATAACAGGGTTTATTGTGGTGTTCCTCATGGATTAATCTTTGGGCCTTCTTAATTCAAAATTACATACTTTTGATTTTGTCTCTATTTCAAGAAGAAAAGTTTTCATGGGAGCTTTACTGGTGGTGCACTGCTTTGCAGGCCTCCTAAACAGTGATGAAGATCCTACAGATAAAAAAAAACCAAAAGCCTGATTTACAAAATGACAGCACAGCCTTTTCTCCTTCTAAACCTATGTAAATTATTCAAAAAGCCAATAACAAGTCCAAAATCATATGCAAAAAGGGTAAAATGAACCCCTTACTGTCCTGCAGTATAAGAATCCTCTCTGTATCAGTGCCATGTTTACTAGTATATGAGCCACTATGCAGTCACTGGGGAAAATTGGCCCTGCCCATGCAAAGTAGCGTCTTGGGAAATTAATCATATTCATAACCACAAATTAAAAAGACAACTACTGTTAAGAGGTGATGGTAGATGCCCCACAGTATTTGGAAGCCATGCTTAACCAGGGGTAGAAAGTGACTAATAACATTTACTCATAGTATTGTAATTGAGTACTTTTTGGGAGTGTCTGTACTTTTTGAGTGCATTTTACAACCAGTATTTTTACCTCTACTTCAGTAAATATAGTAACTGTATTTTTACTTGAGCACAAAAGTCATGTACTGTTACATGTCTGTTGACTACACAGTAGCACATAGAGAGAGAATGATTCCACATCACAACCCAAAACAGCAAAAACTGGAGTTTTCGTATCCAGGGTTGAACATTTAAAAGTTGATTTTTAATCCAAAAGTGTAATTTTAACTTCATTCAAATGAAATGGTCTTCAGTGTCAGAATTATTTGACAGTGCTGATCCACCAGTGTTAATTCAACTCAGTAGAGAGTGAATTGATCCAAGCTCTGACCTCTGCGATTTCAAACCTGAGAATCCCATCATGCCATTGGGCAGAGAGTTTGGACCTGTTTAATTGGGTTTGGATGTTGCTTGTTGTACAGTGACCCTGCTGGGGTTTTGTGGTCATGTTTCTGGTGGGTTGTGTTTTTTCGATCTGAAACACATTTGCACCATGGGTAAAGTTGTCCACTGAGTAACAACTTCTGCCTGTGACTTAAGGTGTTCATAAAGGATGCATAGAGCATATCCTTTAACAGCTTTCTGGGGATGACTCTCTGTTTTGTTTTTTCCAGAAGAGACCCACCTTGCCACAGATTTTCAAGAGTAACTGCCGCTCTGTTGTATAGTTAAATATTTCAGACTTTCAAAATTGTAGTTTAGCTATATGCAATGTCAACCAATATAAACACTTTAAAGTGTTAATTCTACTCTATAAATTTTCAGTGTATTTCACTTTCTTATAGAGGTGTGACTTTACCTGAACGACATGGTTGGAGGTCTAGTCTTTTGTTGTTTTTGTCAATAAAGTAATATTATACTTTACTGTACAGCCTCAGTAAATACTCATTACTTAAAGTAAACTTTAAATTAGATATTTTTTACTTTTACTTGAGTAGATTTATAAAACACTGCTTCTTCTTGTACTTCAGTGATTTTAACTAGAGTAACTGTACTTTTACTAGAGTGCAAAAGTTGTGTACTTTTTCTACCTCTGCATTTTACAGTGATCATGAGAACTTTGTATGGCTTAAAAATGTATTGTCTGGAGCTGCTGCACATGACAAGAATGAAACTGTATTAAATAAATTTATCAGTATGCTTAATTATCTGCAAAATGTCCTATTTTGTGTCATTCAGGGAGGACACTTTGTTATGACCCATGAAGCTAATAATATTTTTCAATTATGCCCTTGGAATAAACTTGAAAAAAAATTCCAGGACGACTTTTAGTTATGTTTGTGCCTGCATATCAATAGTACTAATGTATATGTTTTGTGAAATAGACCTTTTGACACTGAAGTAACAAATGATGCACTAGTGTCTGGGTTATTATTCTATTCTTAGCAAACTGGGCCTCAAGTGTTCTGAGTTCCTAAAAATAATGGACAATTTTGTACAGATCATTAATAATGCAATTTATGGATGTACTACTGGTAAAGGTAAGAGTAGCGTTCCTCAGAGATCAATGCTTGGCCCTAATGTATTTAAACAGTTCCCATTTTCAGTGAAGCTAAAATATCCCTAAAAACCTAAAAAATTAAATGTACCTGTAAAGAGTTAGGTATGAAGCCCTCGAGCAGGTTCATCTGTTGCCGTATTGACAATGCCAGCAGAGCTGTGCTGTTTTTTGATCCGACATTAATGAGGACATCAGCTATTGTCTGGTCTCCAATGTGAAGGATCAAGCCTGTATCCAGTCCATCTGTTTCTAACTAACAGTGGAATGAAAAACATGAACATGGAGAAAAGACAACCAAGCATGTGTGCATACATCCTAAATAACATAAACATTGATGCATGTGTATTTTTCATAGAATATTAACTTGCTTAAAAATAGATGATGATCCGTCACCTGGTAGTAAGCTTTGGCCTCCATGGAGCTTGATATGCCTCTTCTCAGCAGGGCTTTGATTTGATGCTGCAGCCTGGAGTAGTACTCCCATTGTGAGATAACGGGGTTTGTCTTTCCTCCATTAAACTCAGCTTTTAGATGTTCAGGTCCAGCCTGCAGCTCTGCAAGCACTGACAGTCGACCCCCAGCTTTGACCCACCTTCCCTTGATGCTACTGATGGCAGGTACACCTGTATGCAGACAACAAGAAGAATCAGGGCGTGTGATTGAGTGATGACAACGTATAAATTGTAAAACAACTTCAGCGTAGAGATTACCTGTGGAGTTGAGCAGGTTGGAGGAGTGAGATAGCGTTGTGTAGATCTCAACTGTCCCTTGATTGCCCAGTTGGCGACTCACATTGAAACACACATGCTCCACCCCAGACCAAAAACACAGCCAATCATGTGACAAATGCAGCTTATTGCCCATCATGCTTTCTTCATCCTCTTGATGTTTCAACTCCACCCTGTACAGAGCATCCATCACTCGAACTCTCAGCTGTCCTAAAATCATAAGACATAAAATAAGGCCATGGGTCACATAGGACCTGTTTCAGGTAAATTAAGCAGTGTTTCATCACAGTAGATAAATAATAATAATAATAAATAATGAATTCATGAAGTAATATTATAGTCAAAAGAATCCCTACCATCAGCGAGGGTGTCAGATTGTTCCAATGCCCCATCCAACCCCAGCACTGGAGGCAAAATAAAAAGTTTGGCCATGGAGTGCCTCAAGTCCCCAGACACAGCCAGCTGGAGACCCCTGGTATTTTTTAGAGACCCTTTAATCTGGGCCACCAAAGCTTCATGTCCCTGTGTGCAGGAGCCATGTAGAGACAGACTAAAGAAGACACAAGGTTTATATCACTAAGTTTGGATGGATATGAAGCAATCTTAGCCGGTGGAGGTACTCACCTGTCTGAGGTCATGTTGGCAGCCATGTTCACATGCAGGTTGGTGGAAAAAGGCAGCAGGCTCTGGGAAACATTCAACCTCAGCTCCACAGCTCTGTCTCCATGATGGAGGGAGTGGGATAAATGTGCATATAGATTCACCTTCTCCTTCCCATCAGCCCATACAATAACTGAGCTACTTCCTCCTCCAGCCACAGTGGCAATATGTGTTGCTGCTTTTACCTTAGTATGAAAGATAAAGGAATAAATGGCTCAGGCAGGACAGATTTTTCCATGACATGAATTCATTTAAGTATCTGCTATATACTTAGATGGACAGAGCAAGAGCCGCCTGGGTGTCAAGCAAAAAGATCACACTGCCTGCCTGCCGGGTCAAGGTTTCATAGCCATGAGTATTAGGGAGCTGGTTAGCTTGATTCATGCATTAAAAGTGATCATATACTGTAAGGATTTTATAAAATGTCAATGGAGGATCTGAATGGGAAATTTAATTATAAAACTAGAGGCTCTGAAAAAGTGGGCAGGCCCAGTTACGCTCTTTAGAAACATGACGATTTGCAGTTCTGTTGACAAAAGCAGCTACTTGAATCATGTTTAACACGCTCAGCAGAGTAGAGAAGAAAGGCTAGGGGAAACATAACTAAAACTAGAAAAGCGCAGACCTCCGCCATTAGCCCTATCTCCCAACAGTAAAGAATCCTTTAAAAAAAATTTAAAAATAAAATCAGTTCTTTCTCATGCCATTTCTGACATTTCCTGAAAATTTCATCAAAATCCGTCCATAACTTTTTGAGTTATGTTGCTAACAAACAAACTAACTAACAAATCCTGCCTATCACATAACCTCCTTGACGGAGGTAACTAATACAGGAGTCCTTGAACTTTCTATAGCCATGGGTGTTTGCTTCAAATGGTCCCAAGAACCTGTTCTACTGAGGACTGTATTGTTTTGAGGGACCATTGATGATTTATTAATTATTTAAATGAATTCTTTGGTTAGCAGAAGTGGTGTGGCGTCAGTTCTGTGGTTTAACTAGCCAGCACCTGTCTATATGTACTTGGTTTCAAATCACATCACCAGTGCCCAACACAGGTTTTATTTTTGGCTTCACTTTGGGCAACAGAAGGAGACAAAGATGCACTGTCCATATTAATATACAGTCAATAATTTAACACACTGATCAATTAAACCACTTCTGGAACTATTCCACCTTGGGACCAACATTTGAAAGAAATGGACAGAAACTTACCTCTAATGTTTTAGGAATCTTTGATTTGAAGGGATGACTCAATGAGGAATGAAGATTTACTCCCTCTGACGTACGATTCAGCTGTACAAAAAGCTAAATAGAAAACAATGTGTAAATTCTTTAGATATACCACTGAGTAAACAAGCAGTACCTATCACAGATGCAGTTTTACTCACTTTGCATTCCTGCCGCTCGATTCTCAGTTTCCCTCCAGCTTGATAATTAAAGCCTGTGTTGCTTTTGGGGTCCCAACATAGATTTCCCTCCAGTATAGCAGAGGAGGGGATCTGCAGCTGTAATAGCATCAACAGTGAACTTGTCACAAATTCAGACTATCTTCTGTAAACTGTACTGTATTCAGTGGGAGATAGACTCATATACCAAATTATACCAGTTTATACACATAAGAACTTCAGAAAATGTGTAAGATTCATGCATTTGGGAGAGTTTTATCAATAAAAACATATAATTTTGGTCATTGGTAATGTTGTTTACCTGGAGTTGATGGGTGTAGTTTGCTCTGACTTTAATCATTTGGTGACTTGAGCGCAAAGGATTGAACTGAACTTGTCCGAAGAAAGTCAGTCTCTCCTTGCTGCCGACCCGTAACCTTCCTTGTATGTCTTTGTGGGTCTGAAAAGAAGTGGAGTATTACAATCATGTTTCTGAAGACATCTTATCTCTTCAAAACCATCTGTTCATGACCACTGTATGCTGAACAAAATTATCTGAAACCAAACAAAATAAAAAATACAAAATCCATAATAATCATTTGGCCATTTTCTTGTTTTTCTTGTGGCCAAAATCAAATGACAGTAAATTTGGTTTAAAATTGGCAAACAAGGAGTTCATTTTTGACTTAAATTTAGCCAATGTCATAACTATTTCATGTGTTTTTGGATATCATCTAACAAATGCTTAGCATTAGGTTTAAAATATGTAGATAAAAAACGTTTTTAACATCATGTCAGTATGCTGTTGTATACTTTCGCCCATGACTGTAAATACATGAGCTTTAGCTAAGTTTGATAAAGCTTACGTAGCTAAAGGTAAATTTAATATAGCTACACTGATTTAGTTAAAGCTAAGGAAGCTAAATTGAGCTACTTCTAAAATGAGTCCTTGTAGAATTTAACCCCAGATTGGATTTTTCTGATTTATTATTTTTTTAATTTTGTTGAGTCTGTTACATTCACAATGTTGTTATTCCATGAATGTCACAGCCAGACTTTGTTGATGAACAAAGGTTAATTATGAAACAAATTTAAAACTAGAAATACGTTGTAGAGACAAATGATGTCTCTTCCATTCTAACAGAGACAGCATTCCACAGAAACGGTCTGCAAGAGGGGGCGTTTGAGATCGGCCAGCCCCCTTTCACTGGTTTTGGACTTCTGGAAGCAGGACTGTGGACCACCAGGTGGTTCACTTACCACAATTTGGTAATCACTGCTGGTGGTTACTTACAGAATATAAAGTAGGTCAAACAATGCTTTCTCTACATGTGTTCAGTCAGTAGAAAGTATTTCAGTGTTGTTATATCCCACAAACTCTTTGCTTTTTGCTTTTCATTCAAGTGAGATGAAACTTAATGTTCTATGTACATTTTAAACCTAACATTTGTAATCCAGCTTGTAGTCTACACATTTTAATATCAATATAAGCTCTTGGCTATAGAAAACGATTTCCCAGTCAAGCAAGCAAGTTGAAGTTTTCATTCCAGGTTACCTTGTTGTTGTGTATGGTCACACACATTTCTGAGTCTGAGGGAACTATATCCGAGCTGAAAGGATGAATGAGTGCAGAACAAACCTGAACAAGAGGAAAATAAAAATGTCGGAATACATGTTAAAAACTCTCATTTTTGTTCTCAAGTTTTATATTTTTTATATTGTTTTAAACTTACAAAAGGGCTTGGTGGTCTATAGCCGAGAGTGAGGGTGTGAATGATGTCTGTGCTGCCATGGAAACCAGCTTTTGATTCCAGGATGTAGAGGCCTCTGAGGAGGTCCACAGTGAAAGTCTCTCGCAGGAGCAGAGTCTGAGGAAACGTCTGGAAAGGCTGTCTGTGCGATATGGAGTAGTTATTCAGATTACCAATACTCTGCTAATGTTGACTTTTCAGATAAAATCAAAACCAGGAAAATATATCTATTCATATACTGCTTATAGTGTTCAGGGTCATAGGGGGGCTAGAGCCAATTCCAGCTGTCATAGGCAAGAGGCAAGCTACACCCTGGACTGGTCCCCAGTCAGTCACAGGGCTAATGCATAGAGACAAACAAGCAGTCACTCTTACATATGCAGGCAATTTAGAGTCACCAGTTAACCTAACGAGAAGACGGAGTACCCCAAGAACCCAAGCATGCTCTGGAAGAACATGCAGACTCCACACAGAAAGGCCCTGTCCAACAGGAATCCAAACCAGGAACCTTCTCTCTGTGAGAAGACAGCAGCACCACTGTGCAAAACCAGAAAAAAAAAAACACATAACCAGATTAATAAGATGGAGGCACAGACCTGAGAAAAAGCATTGCTGTTTTCTGAAACATCTTTTTGTCCTTCCTCAGCTCCTGTATGGCTCCTTCAAACTCCAGATCAGTAGATGGACCATTTGGCTTGGAGAAAGTCATCTTTAGAAGTGCTTGCCTCTTTTTTAAGTTCTAAAATGAGTCAGTAGAGATATTAATATTACCATGATATCAGGAATCAGACAAACAACCCAAATGAAACCAGCTGTTGACCCCATAACCACACATTTTAACCATTCTGTTCTGGTGTCATGCTCAGAGTGCGAAGCTTGTTATTTAGCCAGGTAGATTAAGATTAAGAGTTATCAACTTCATTCTTTAAGATGCAACTTAAAGGCAATGAAGAAGGAAGTCTGGCAGCATTTCAAAATAAAACAATACATAGTACAGCCATTATCTGGTTTAGAAAATCACTTAAATTAGCATTCAACTACATGGGCCTATGTCCAGAGCCATCTAGGCAAGCGTTTTAAGCCGTAAGCTTCCTGAGCACATATGCATCTTTTATGTCACTGCGCTCACGGTGCTCTCAGATGAAAAAAGTTCAACTTTCCTCACTGCACTGCATTCTTCATTGGCACTTCTCCCCCGCTGTCTAATCCAAATCAGGAAGGGCTGGAAGGAGAAACTGATCTGACAAGTCTTTTCTTCCTCTCCAGCCAGAACACATTCCTCTTACATTATTTTCATATTTTCTTAGTGATATTTCTTTGAATATTGGATTAAAACTGGCGCAAAAAAAACAGAAGTCAACTTTTGTAGTCTAGCAATGATAAACTTTGGTGAGAAGCACTCTAAAACTGAGATTCTTGGTGCTGCAGGCATAAAAAACAGCAGCTGTGGCTTTTACAATGAAATGTTATTGTTAACTAAATCCTAACTGCCATTTTTACTTATTTCAGCCATGAATTCCTCTCACAAATAACATTAATTTGGAACAGAAAGTCTGTATTAATATGAACAACATGACAGCTCCCCTAAAGTGAAGCTAAAACCTCCCAGTTCTTTCTGTTGATTGGCTACAGCGCTGGTCATAAACTCCGCCTCCTCCATGTAAGCAAACAGGACAGAAATGTATTTTCTCAAAAATGGTTTCTGTCTTCAAATTCAGTTCTTAACATGTTGATTTATATCCAAGTGTTTCTTTTTCTGAGAATTTTAAGGTCAATATTAATTAGATATTTAAAGCTATAAAAAGTGACATAAGGCCATAAATGACAACACAAACATGGCTCCTGCAGAGACATTTTAGATTAGTAGAATAGAGGAGGAAATACAAAAGGAAATGTTATGATGACTAACTCAAAAGTCATTAAATTGTTGTGCTGCGGACTGATCAGTCAGAGAGATCTATGAGTTTTAATGGTTGATTCAGAGTGTGACACAAAAAGGGGTGGACATAAAATTTTGCGCTCCACTGTGCAAACTGTCTTCCAAATAAAGATTTTAACATCAAGAGGCTGGTGATATTTTGGCTTCTCTGACAAGAGGGATAGGAGACTAGTCTTCCATTCTGTCTCTTATTATGAACATAAATATGGCTTATTTGCTAATGTAATGTTAGATAATTTATAATCAGTAAGAAAGTTCTTTAAATTGCCGGTAGCTGTTTAAAGGATGAATAAAGACTATTAAATATGTTGTTTTGCCTTTACGTATCATCAAATTTCCTAGGATTTTCACAGAGACAATTAAGATAATAAAGATTATAGTGCTTAACAATACTAATGTAAAAGTTCCCATTCAGAAACATATGTACAACAGCGTTTTAGGGCCACCCCTCAAGATAAAAAATAAGGAGAATCTATCAAATTTTGAGGGGAAAAAAGTTGACATTTTTGAGAAAAAACTCAAAATTATTGAATTTTAACCTTATACGCTAAAAAAAATGCAAGTTTCTAAAGTCATAAATTTAAGACATTGTATAGTTTACAGAAATTCTCTTCTAAGACCAGGTGATAATGATAATGTGATGATTCTGGGCTAAAATCACAACTTGTTCCTTACTACTTGTCCAATAAGAATTATCCTTTGATAGGGCTTTTACTTCCAGGACTGGTGCAAGGAGAACAGCATTATCTAACATGATGTTCCTCCACCCAATCGGCTATTTTGTATTTTAAAATCTCCAGTATTTCATAGTGTTGGTCTATTTAAATTTAGGATTTTAAAGCAAAAAAAACCTCAACCTTTTATAATGGACAGTTCATACATGGATCTTTGGCAAGCACTATGTAGGCCTATCATGGGGATTCTGTCAATGAAAATGAATTAAACTGCTGGTTAATTTGGGGATTAGCTTTTCTTAATACAAATGGGAGGGAAGAAGGTTGAGAACCACAGATCTAGAGTGCCACAGTCCAACATCATGACTGTACTTGAGCTTCCCACCCTGCACATGACGCCAGAAGGATTAAGGTGTTTTTCAGGGAGACAGAACAGTGAAGCCTCACACCTTATCTGCAGTGTTCAGGGTAGCTGTGAGGCTGACATTGTGCTTGCCGTAGGTGGAGGCCATCTGCAGGGTGTGGCTGAGTTTAGAGGCCTCCAGAGAGATGTCTCCTCTCAGGGGAGGAGTCCACAAGGAGTTAAAGGAGCCGGAGGCCTTTACAGTACGCTTCCCAACCATACCCCAGCCTCCTGCCTGGAGAGAAAAGGAGTACAAGGCATGCACACGTAAAGATTTTATATCATGTTGATTATTGTTAACTGAATTTTATTATTACTGAGTTATAAAAATGTGAAAGAAAAACCCGAGCACTGATTTTGAAATTTAAAAAGTTTAAAAAGTTAAAAGGCTCCAAATCTGAGAAAAGTAAATTAAATAGTTCAAAAAGGTCAAAACACGAAATTGAAAAATCATTTTTTTAAAAGGCAAATATATTAGAAAGTCAAAATCACGAGCTTAGAAAGGTCAAAATATGAAATAAAATTTGTAATCATGAAATTAAAAGTCAAATGATTCAATTTTTTAAACTGTGAGTTCAAAAGGTCCAACTATGGGGTTATGATGTCAAAGTTTGGAGTTGAAAATATGAGATAAAATACAAAATAATTAGTTAAAAGGTCAAAACATGACTTAAGATTTAAAATTATGAATCTAAAAGCTCAAAATATAATATAAGAAGTCAAAATTATGAGTTGAAATGCTCAAAGTCTCAAATAAAAAGTAACAATCCTAAGTTTGAATCCTAATTATGAGATGCAAAATTGAAAATGTGAAATAAAAAACAAATTAATTTCTTTTCCCATATTCCTGACTTTTTATCGAATTATTTTTACTCCTTACTTTTTCATATTTTATGATTTAAAAAGGATATCTTAAATCAACAAGGATAAGTTTACATTTTCATACTTGAGGAAATCTGCAGGCCCCATACTGATGGGCCAGTTTTAACAGAAATATGTTAGACTCTTGAGGGCCGGATTTGGCCCCCAGGCCTTGAATTTGACACCCCTGATCTAGACCATGTCTACATGCCAAAATGCCTAAATGCATGTAAGTGGTTGATAAGTTATGTTTGTTAATAAGCAGCTGAACAGGTGTACCTAACAAAGTGATCAATGACTGTACAAAGGAAGGAACATAAAACTTCCAAGCACATTCCCTGTAGAATATCAGATTTTCTCTAAAGCCAAATTACGTGATTCGTTTTTGAGTGTCTTTTTTTATACTTATTAATGAATTCAAAAATCTTATTGCAAAAGTGCTATGACATAAAATCCCTCCTAAAGTAAATAAAAACATGGCAAACTAAGACATTAAATGTTAAGCTGGAGCGTCATCTGTGCTTACTCTGATGTAGGTGACAGCAGGAGTGTAGAGCTGTAGGCGGGCCTCCCTCTCCCTGCCTCTGTCTCTGTAGAAAGCCTCCAGCAGTAGGTTACGAACACTAAGCCACTTGCTGGCTGTCAGCTCTGATGTGAGATGGAGTGTGTGGTGCTGCGGCTGGCTCAGTTTATGAGAGGTGTAGATGTAAAGCCACGGTGTGTCCATGTTTAATGAGCCTGGAGGATATTAAAGAAACTACAGGTGTAGACTTCATTAAAACTTCACTTTGAATTCAGGTGATTGATGCAAACAGTCAAAACAGCAGGAGCTGAAAGAGTAGAGGAATATTTTAATCGAGCAAAAGGGAATAATGTTAGATTCAAAATAACTTAAAGTAAAACTACTGACCTTTAAATTTATTCAATTAAAAGTAATTAATTTAAACTGTACTTGAAGTGTTGACTGTTTTCTTCTATACCTAAGAGAATGGCTTTGAATATCAAATCAAATATGAAAGTTCTAACATGTGCAGAGCAAAAAAATCTGAGAATATTAATTTCCAACCTGGTTGGCCAGTTTCACGTTGTCAAGCTTGGACCACCTCTTTTTGCAATTTCAGTTTTTATATTTTACTCGGTGACTGCTTCTATCTTAAAGTACCTCACTTCCCCAGACTATACTTTAGACAGCATAAAATTACTGACTAAAAAATTACTTCAGAAAGTAGAAGAACACAAAAAAATATTCAATTTCAAAAATATAAGTAAATGTAGTTTGTTACTTTCCACCTATGTAAAAATAGGCATTATGGCTCATGGTACCTTCCCATTTCTTCTGCAGGCTGTCTTTTGGAGGGCTTTTCCAGTGTAATCCAGCCACCAGTGGCATCAGGTTGTTATAGTTGACTTTGAGGTGAGTGCTGCTCTCAGACCCGAGCTGCCTCAAGTGAGAGTGCAGAAGCTGAGTCCTGTAGTTTATATTCTTTTCAGGCACATTAAGACTGAACTAGAAAAAAAGGGAAGGAAAAAAACAGATCTAACCACAGCAAAAATTAAACACAACAACATTATCTTAGCCAAGAGATTTCTAAAATCGTACTGGTTTAAAATGAAAAAAAAAAAAAAAAACCTTTCAACCTTCCTTCATGTTTCACCAACTTTGTCTGTGATTGATGTCAAATGTGAGAAAACTCAAGGCGGATTCATTGTTTATCTGTCCTTTTAGGCAGAGATGGAAAAAGTACAAAACTATTGCACTTAATTAAAAGTGCCATTACTTTGGTTAAAACTTTTTAAGTAGAAGTTACTGTCTGTAAAACCACTCAAGTAAAAGTAGAAAGTATCTCATTTAGAGTTTACTTTAAGTACCAAGTAGCTACTGAGGAGTTGTGGAGTACAATATGATCTTTCCTTATCAGCAAGAACAACAAGAGAATAGATCCCCAAACAGGTCGTTTAGGTGAAGTCACACCTTTATAAAAATGTGAAATTTACAGCTGTTTTTCAATGTTATGTGAAATCATTCTCTCGCAATTTTCTTACAAAGTGCAGCCGATTATTGGGGAATTGAAGCCAAACCTCTGGTCAGTTTCATGTCAGTAACCAAAGATTGAACCTCCTCATTTGGACCTTAAGTTTTTTTTTTCTCAGTAATTGATGTTTTAAAAATGTAGTTGCATACACCCCTGAAGTATACTGATATAAAGGTACAATTACTGCATTGAGTTACTTTCCACCCCTTCTTTTAGGTAAAAAAAAATTCTAGTTTCATTTGAAAGGTTTATTGGTTTTCCTGCAGTTTTACCCTTCGACTTCATCTTTATGCTCCTACAGATAGCAATATCTAAAAAGACAGATCTATTTCTCTTCTCCAACATAGTGGCAGGGCAAGAGAGAGTTGAAGAGAGAAAAGGGTTCACATTAAAAAAAATCATTAAACATGCCTCTGAGAATATAAGCAAGCTGAAAGAAGGATTCTTTGGATAACATATCCACAATGTACTCCAATGCAATATGTCGGAATTAGCTTAATTGCATTTCATCTGCTGTTCTAAAACAGGTAGTTTTTAAAAGACAGATATACAACAACAGGACACCACATGGGACAGGCCACATGTCAAAACATGGGAAAAGTCAGTGTTCTATAAACAGAATGGCCACCTTTGGACAAAACAAGTAACAGGCTCACAATAAGCTGAATGATGTGAATAGAGGGCAGAAAACAACAAACTCAAAGGGAACTGGACATTACTACCTTTAGCAAAGTAATTACTAAAAGGCATATTTACACAGGGTGTTTGAGTTTTTTCTGTACCAATATTTATAATGTCCTGTATCCCGCCTTAAAGAATAACACATGTATTTAGATGACATCTGCAGCTTCATTTACCTCCAGTGCGTAGCTGGTGTGATTCGGTGATGACTGATTTTTAAAGGACTGGCTCAGAAGAAGGGTGCGTTTGTTGTTGATTTCATCCCAGTGTTTGCCATAGCTCACGTCCAGAGACGATTTAATGTGGCTGGGGCTCTCCTCATGTCTGATGTGGATCTGTGGACCCACAGACAATAGAAACCACAGAGCTCTTAATCACAGAAAAACTCTTTAATGATCAGTTAGTCATGTGTTTCACCCTATGAGGAATAAATCTACCTCAGTGGCTGAGAAATGAGCTGTTTAAAAGTGACTGGATAATAAAATCCTGCAGGTTCATGTCTCTATTTACCTTATGGTTGATGGGAGCCGTGTTAGAGCAGTAGAACTCGTGATCTGCTCTCATGATGTACGTCAGATTTGAGTCCCTCTCACTCCTCAGTCTCTGAGATGTGTAGCAGTCCTGTCGCAGGTGCCTGGCATCACCTGTGCACAGAGTCAGATGTAAGGAGATGCATGTGCATGTGTCTCTATCCTGTGGATAGAAGCATCATTAAACTACATTTCCTTTCTTATTCATGCAAATACAGATACATTTTTTGATTCAGCTTCCATGTGCATGAGACATTGCAAAACAAGTTCAATGGTTCCTCATTTAATCTGTCACTTCCTCCTGTGTGTGTGGGAGAGAGTGGAGTTACATTACTATCTGTTTTTTTAGGAGAACACCAACTTAGGAGGCAGGAACTGTGTTCATGTCTCGGTGTAGCCTGCACAGCAAAATCAAATCTCAAATGCTGTCTGTTTTTCAGCCACTCACCTCCCAGACCGTATTTGAGCCTGAGCGCGGAGCTCCACAGTGAGCCCTTCTGCTCCATCAGTCCCAGCATCCTGGCCCCAACCACACCAGGTAAAAGGAGCTCTGCCTCCACAGAGTACTGCCTGCTGCTGCTGTCCCGCCGGCGCTCTAGAGCCACTGAAGACCAGACAACAACTTCTTCATATCTGACATTGATTTCAGAGATCATAAACTCTTAGCTCTTACTCATTGTGTCATGGGTTTAAGGCCCCTTAATAAGATTTTATTGGAAAATAAACTGCAAAGTTTGAGGCCCTAGACTAGGGGTGTCCAGACTTTTTCCAATGGAGGTCATAAAGTGAAAAACATAGTGATGACTGGGCTACTTTGATATACCTCACCTTTCGTCTGATAAAGTTAGTCAAGCCAATCTAGTGTAGGTTAATATGCTTTATTATTGTGTGTGCTTGAAAAGAGGAAAGCAGCCCATTCACAGATTTCCAGTAATAATTGACAAGGCAAATGGTTAGTCATCCTTTAGGATTTTAGGGTAGCCAATCAGATTTCAGGAGGGACCCTGGTTGGCCCTGACTACCACTACATCCACCCCTGGTCAGGATGAGAACAATGAGCCTTATTCATCAATATCTCCCTAAGATTTATCTTAAACTTGTTTTCAATCAAATTTTTAAGATAAACCCACATGGGATAACTTTCCAACTATTGTTGCCTCTGTTGACTCATCGTTTCTACTTTTAACCCTTTTTACCACTTTTTATGCCTATTTTTTCCCCATTCTAACCAAATGTAACTATTTGATATGCCCAGCAAGTTTAACCCATTTTTACCAGTTTAAACCACATTGTCCCACACATTTTTGCCACTTTTAACCTATTTCTGCCACTTTTCAATCCCCTTTTGCCTCTTTTGTGCCCATTTTTGCAATTTTTTTGCTTTTTTTGCCACTATTTCTCATTTTTGCCACTTCTAACCCACTCCCACTTCACCACTTTTTTTTTTTTTACATTTTTAACTGGTTTTAATTCTATTTTAAAGAAAAGGGATTTGCATTTTTAAGATGGCTATATACTATGGCACAAACAACAAAAATATACAGTGCTTGACAAATTTATTAGACCACCTGTCATATTTGTCTCAGAGACCTTCCAGCATCATGAAGTGCTTTAATGCAGACTCTTTCATTTTCAGTGAGCTCTCCAAGTTTTACCGTTTTGAACAAGAATGAGGAATTACAAACTGAATTCACCTTTTTATACCCAAATTTGAGCCGGCTCACTGGGCTTCTCTGAGAAGTCAGAAATGAATCAAGCATAACATTCAACCACTAAAACTCATTTTTCTGTTCAGGAATGCAAGTAAATAACTATAATATGACATATTAATCAAGGAATATTAATGTGCTTCACTATTTTTTTCATTTTTTTTTGTAAATCAGTAAATTTGAAAATTCATGGATAACAATAAAAATTATATTTTAGCATTAAAAATATCATTTGGGTTAAAGAGCTTCTACATATTGGTGTATTAACCATTGCAGAAACATAAAAAATGATTTTGGTAATTACCAATGCTGTTAATTTAGGGCAGCTGTGGCATAAACCTTACTTTGGGTGGTGGTCTAATAAATTTGTTAAGCACTGTATATGTATATTTGTTGCTTTGATTAAACTGGTTGTTATTCAGGTTAAATACAAAATATGGATATCACAGCCAAACTTTTTAATGGACCACAATTTTGCTGACCTCCCTAGGCCCCCAGTCTGGCTGGATCCCAGAAAGCTCTCCCCTTTATACCCCCCTATGGGCGGCCTTGTCTGCTCATGACTATTCTTGATTGTGCATCGCTGTGTTCAGCCACCTTCAGGTACAGTGGGGGTCCACCGTCTCTGGCACCTTTATTTAGGGGGTTACAGGCTGAAAAGGTTGAGAACCCCTGCTCTACATATACATTGCCTTGTCTGTTTGGATACCTGACAGTGAAGCTGTTTCTTTGAATACATTCTTAACAGTCGCTGAAAAGCTCGTCTTCCTGCCCAGTCCACGAGTAATATTAGCAGAGAGGATCATGGGATGTCCTTCAGTGGCCATTTTGGCTTCAAGGTGATAGCGAGTTCTCTGTTCTGACAAGAGGGTCTGGGTGTCAACCAAACCCTAAAGATGACAAACAGATTAATATTTTTATAAGGAGCTAATTTTTAAAGTGGAACTTTAGTACAAAAGAATCTTATTACTTACCACGATATAATAATGGGCACCATCAATCAACAGCTCCAGCTTTCCTGACTTTACTTTCCTCTCTTGGTCAAAATATCCTGAGAAACAACACATTTTCAGCCCCAAACTCTGATGAACACTGAAGGTAGTGAGTTTTTCTAAGACAAACCTTGTATGACAATGGTTTTCAGAGGATGAGTCATCCTTAGCAGCAGTCTGCGAGGGTTAAAGGTCAAGTCCAGAGACATGTCCCTAGGGATGGAGGACTGAGGTGTGGCCAGGAGGAGGTGGAGAGAGGCCTCTCTGGGTAGCCAGGTGCCTCTCTAAAACATTGAGTACATTTAAATGAAAATAAACATTATTTTACTCATATTATGTCCATGTGGATGTGAACAAAAGGAAACAGAGAAACTCTGATAAGAAGCAAATGAATGGTTGTAACCTGAGGAAAAAGTGAGTAGGCTGCCTCCAACAGGTAATAATGGAGTCCTCTGTCCAGTTTCAGCATCCTGAGGGAGAAATGAAGCGGTCCTGGAGGAGGAAGAGGAACACCTGTAGCTGGAAACGGATAGGAAGCGTTGGAACAAAGCTGCCAGCCAACCATCTTAGACCCTGTAAGCAGAGAAGGATCGGCATTTGGTAAGAGATTTATTATGTGAACAATGCTGAGAGTCAGCAAATCAATTGAAAAAATCAGAAAGCTTTCACAACAGTGATTTGGTCTGAGATGCATGGCTTAATGCCATATAAAAATATATATCTTATGAAACAGTAGAATTTAGAAATCAACTGTATGTAGAGGAGAAAAAGGATTGTCTACAGTGAACGTTAGGAAAAACACTCTACATGTCTTTGGTGTGCAGGTGGTCTTCTGGACTCGACTCTTTGGCCCCTTGATCTCTTCTCTGTGGTCTCCACTGAGCTGAAACACTCTGGAGCTGATGAACACAAACATCACACACTCTTCAGGAAATGATTATTCAAAACAACTTTATTAGTGATTAGTGTCAGTCTCAAAGGAGAGCTTTATTCCTCCCATTCTTTCTTTTTTTAATAAGTATAAATGACAATCATGTAATGATCCTAAAACACATATGGCTTTACTAAACGACCCCTTCATTTAGAAATGGGCTGGAGAACCAGCATGGAATCTGGTAGGCAGCAAGCCCCTTTGGTTAAGCACTACTTTGGCACAAACAGGTTCTTCCACCTTCAGCCTTCCACCTTCAGGAATCAGCCTAAATTATTGCCAAGTAATCCACTAGTAACATTGTGAATTTTGATATCGCTACTTAATAGTTTGAGGTAATTGTAAGCAAATGTTTAAAGATCATCCAGCTGGCTTTGCACTATAATGACTGTAGAGTTTATTTTTCAAGTTTAGTTTTCCTCTGTGACAGATCTGACATACAGAACTGATAAAAAAAAGTATTCACCCTCCTTTGTTGTTTTATCCTTTAATTGATTTTATAAACCATCACGTTCAATATAAGTTGGCTCTTTTGGCAAAAAAAACATACAAATAAACCTCTTTAATGTCAAAGTGAAAAAAGTTTTCTACAAAGTAATGTCAGTTGAATAAAAATACATCATGTAAAATAAGTGACAACATAAATATTCACCCCACACAATGAAGACAAAAGAACAAAACAGTGAAAGAACAAAGGCTCAGGGAACTTTTGCAAATTGGACTTTTACAGTCTTAAAATGTTTTGAATTGGTGGATTTGTGATTTTCATGAGCTGTAAGCCGTAAACATCAAGATTTTAAATGAAATTTAAATGAATTTAAATGAAAATAGAATACATGGAAGTTTCACTTTTTGAATTAAATCACAAGAAAAATTAACTTTTTCATGATATTCAGTTTTTTTAGATGCATTAGAAGTGTATTTTGATCAAGTAAACATTTTTGTGTGGACCATGAGTTTGTCATCATGCAACTGAAAAAAGCATATTACGAAGGCAAATTTCCAGCTCTCCGGTTCTTTAAATTTCATACATTTTTTGAATTTGAAGAAGCTCCAAAAACACCAAGTTCAGTACTAAGTAACTGTGGAGAGCTGCAGAGTGCAGGTGTATGTGAGCCGCTGGTATCCTCTGATTATGCAAGGCCTTTAAATACTGTTTTGAGCAAGTCTCACTGGTAGCTCTTGGAGTTCATATGCATGGGTTACACCTGTCCTCCAGAGGGATCACTCCTGTCCTCAATGTGCAAAAGTGTTACCTCTGAGTACTCTGGTCCATTAAAGTGCCCTCATATAACAACAGTATAGGGCATAAATGTAGCAGACACTTTAATCTTTAGACATTTATAACCTTTTTTTTTTTAAATAAAGGTACCCTGCTTACTCAGATCTAGACTTCCCCATTGTGGGAAAATTTTTAAATAGACTCATGTGAAGGCTGCCATTTTTATGCAATGCAGTATAAATAGTGAAGTCATATGGTTGCATTGTTCCTCCTCCCATGGAGTATTATCCTTGAAGCCTTTTTTTTTTTTTAATTTAATCCAAGTGAAGTCTAAAAAAGAAGATGATACGGGGGAAGTTACTGTAATGTAGATCAAAGTGAGTGAAAATGGAAACGTGGGAAGATGAGCAATGCACCAACATAATATTACTACCCAGAGTGCATTGCACAACAATGGTAGCTGACATATGAATCATTTTTTAAAATAACTCCATATTAGGGAATTTCAGTGTGTTTCTTAATATACATACAGTACATGTACACGCAGCTGCTCATACAAATGAAAAACCACGTAAGAGATAAATATTTAACAGCTCTAAATTACCTGATAGAGATGATGTCCATAATGTCCTCTGGCGTGTTCAGTGTGACTCTGAGATCTCTCCCTTCCTGTAGCTGAATGCTGCCGTCCATGCTTGTGGAGCTCCTCAGTTCAGAGACCCAGTCCACTGCAGCCTGGCCCAGAGCCCCGTCCACCCCCATCCTGACAGACAGCCCCACATGGGCACTGAGGACCGAGACACATGTTACTCTCTGTTACAGCCCAAATTAAAGCTTCTGTGATACAAAGAGACAAGGACTTACTCAGGTTTAATATATCCAGACAGGGAGAAGTGAGACACATCTCTATAGTTGATGTTGCCTTTTAGACGCAGTGAAAGTATGGATGTCATGTTGATGCCAAGTTTGACAGGTAACCCAGACAGAGATGGTAAAATCAGCTCCTCTGTCATCAGCACAGCTCTGTGGTTCAGCTGAACCTCCTGACCCTGCAGAGGAAGGATGGCAGGTTAAAAAGAAAGTTTATTATAACATGAATTCCAAAAATTAAGAATTTGAAAGAACCATTTCTTTCAACTGACCTTGAGCAGTTTTACAACGAGCCCTGCTGCGTTCAAAGACAGCTGGTTCATTTGATTGTACAGATCTTCACAAGTAAACACACTGAGCTCGTTTCCAAACACCTTCACACCGAGCCAACACTTCAGCCTGTTCTTCTCAGCTCTTCTTCTGCCAAACAGCTGGAATAAATAAGTCAAAGACATGGGTGCTGACTGCAATGTAAAGCTTTTTCTAACTTAAAACTTGTTCTTGTATTCAGATTATTCTATGTGACATTGTTAACATGGAGAGTTCAACTACTTTTCATTAGAGAGTCATGGCTTAAATTCATCATGAAAATTAAGTTTTAAAAATAGAACTCTTGAGGTAATCTTATTAAATTATCATTAAAGGTGGTTATCAGTGGTTATAGTAACAGCTGAAACGGATACCGGTTTTATTAATGACCACTGAAAAATTCCCCTAGAGCAAGTAATACTTCTGAAATTGCACTTATCAGATAAACTATTTGCAGCAACAGCACTTCAACTCATGTCATAGCATGACAGCATCCTATGTAGGTCTGCTTACAAGGGAATTGAGAAAATGTCAACAGGTCAAGTGCAGAAGTTAAGAAAATCTATGAGAGACGGGGAGACATCAGTGTCTCTCTCCTCTATCTGTGCAGAATGTGACACAGAAAAGCACATAGGAAGCTCTTTAGTATTAGGCTATTTAACTCATAAGCTCAAGGAGGAAGAAATGTGATTTAAATTAAACCAAAATGCAGTGCCTCTGTCTGTCAGCTTACGAAGAAAAATCTCAGACTGCAGTAGCTTATATTACTTCTTTTAAAAGATGTATTGCTGCTCTGTGTTTCCATCAAACAATAGGAAAGTATTAACAGTAGTGGTATTGATGAGAACTCTGATTGACAGTTTTTTATTTTTTTTATGCATAAAACTTAATTAAATTATTTCAGATGACAAATCTGGACTTCTTGAAAATTTTCTGCAAATTAAAACAACATTGATATTGATAAACTCGATAGGCAGGGTGCATTTTAAGAAATTATTTTTCTCAAATGCTACGTTTTAAATTCTCTTTATTCATTCAGCTCTTGGAGAGGGGTCTGGCTGCAAACTGTACATCTCTGACAGCTACTCTAACAGACCGCCCATCTTAGGCGCTGTATGTCTCAGACAAGAAGTGCTGTAATTTGCTAGTACACACTATTTCGAGCTTCAGATTTTTTTTTTTTTTTTTTTTACAAAAATTCAGCTTTATTCATAAAAAAGGTCTGGCATGGCAAACATTAGCTACTAAGGAACATTTCATAAATAAAACAGAAAAAAAGGTCAGAGGTCTACTCCAGGATGAAATGATGTATAGTTTTAGAAGTAGTGCCATGAACAGTGGCTCACTTTAGCTTCATTAGCTTTAGCTAAAGCTAACATAGATATGCTATCTATATAATTAAGACAACAACATAAGCCAATGTGGCTATGTTTGCTTTAGCGACATGAGCTTTAGCAAACATATCTAGCTAACTTACCTGCGTAGAAAACGTATCTTCATAGCTTACATAGCTGATTTGTGAGCTCAACTGTAGCCACTTTAGCTACATAGCAATGCTAGCTATGTAGCCACATTAGCCATGCTGCTCTATTGCTTAATTATCTTTAGCTAACTTAGCTTTAACAACATGAGTTGTAGCAAACATAGCTAAAGCTAACGTTGCTATGTAGATAATGTGTCTTCATAGTTTACATAGCTGATTTGTGAGCTTAGCTTTAGCTTCATTTTCAAGTAGCAATGTCAGCTATGTTGCCCCATTCTCTATAGCTAACTTAGCTTTAGCAAGGTGAGCTTTAGCAAATGTAGCTAAAGCTGACTTAATCTTGCAGATAACGTAGATAAATAGCTTAGTTTGCTGTTTGTTGAGTGTAGCTTTTGTTACGTTAGTTACATACTTTAAACTATCATGTATTTAGTACTGACATACTAGTACTGATGTTGTATTCTGATTTATTTGATTAATCCTATGATGGTACAGGACAGGCAAAAATAAGCCACTGGGCTTCAGCCTATTCCTTTTTCGGTTGCTGTCTGATAAATTATTATGTATAAAATGATTTTATTTTTGTTTTTAAACCGAAATAAAGCATTCATTCATTCATTCATACATAGCAAGATTAGCCATGTAGCTTACATCGCTATGGAGCTACAAAAACTAGGCTTGCTGTGTTGGGATGTTTTCATGGAGGACAGGCTTTTTTTCCTGTAAGCAGACTGTTTACTCTGCTTTATCAAATGGTTTGTAATCAGGTTTTGCAGTTCAGGTTTCTACTCTAATTCTGGTAACCTTAACATTACGTTAACCCTTACCCTAACCTTATAAGGAAAGTTTAATCTGATTTATTAAGTTTTAGAATGTATTTCCATTCTGACATATATGGCGTCTGAGATGAACGGTCTGTTAGAGTGGATAATCAATCTGCAGCTAGACAGTCTTGTGGGGTTTCTTTAGGTTTTGTTCTTTTTGTCAGGCAAGTAATTCCAAGACAAAACAAAACTTACTTTTTTAAAATGATATGAGAAGAAATTGGTCTGTTAGGTACTCAGTCATGAAATACTTGTTATTCACAGCCATAATTTAAACACGCTTTGCTAAAACTGCATATGCACTACTGCATTTAACTAATTTACTGACATGTACAGTAATAGGTTTATATAACAGTCCTGGCCACGAGGCTAAAATCTGAAATGCTATTCAAACTAATCCCCATCTGTCGTACATCAGTACGCATGGCTAAGCTTACATGTTAACCCTGCTGTCTTAACCCCCCCAGACTTCAAGCCATTCAATACGACTGTCCTGAAACAATGACCTCACCATGGCCCTGGCCTGCTCCAGATAACTGCTGGAGCTGGACAAGCATGTTTCTTTTTCTCCTCCACGTCTGTCATCTGTCTTTCTCCTCGTCCTCATCGCCTCTCTGGACTGTGTTTGACTTTGAGGTTGAGATTCTCCATCAGAGTCGTGGTAACCAAACATGTTCTTCAAAATTGGTTCAGCATTTTCAACATGAAGGTCCACCTTAGCCAGGAGACACCATTTATAAATTTAACATAAATAAAACAAAATAAAACTGAATAAAATAAAATGGCAGTCACCATAACAAGACATACTCAATCACAATTTCAAAAATAAGAATTTCTTTGCCTCTGAAAACAGTTTTTATTATTTATTATTGTAGGTAATGTACAAACCCACCTAGTAAATATATTTAACACAGTTGTAGTCATTTTTAATAAATGCAGAAATTTCAGTGAGAAGATTATGTATATTGTACCTTAAATCAATTAAAAAGAACATGAAATGAAATGAAATGAAATGAATTAACTGACCTCCAGGATGTTGTGAGCCCTACCATGGAAATACACTGTCAGGTTTGCAGAGGCCGATCTTGGTAGAAAAGATTTGGATGAGAAAACCAAAGATGTTTCCACATTTGTAACTCCCATGCCTGTAGCATACAACAGTTAAGTTGGTCTAATTGTTCATTTTATCGACTGTGGTAGCTTTTTCACTGTTGAAATCAAAGTGAATTTAAAAGTAAAGTTCTCATTACCTGATGAAAATGTGCTGTCTGAATAGGAGGAGTATTTCATAAACTCAGCTTCAAAATCTCTGCTGATGATGTCATCAGGTAGCAACTCAATCAGAGCCTGCTTCATGGGGTCTTCGCTCCTCAGGACATTAGTTAGATGACTCCACACATATGAGCCCACTGGAGGAGCAAAAGAGCAGCAGTTTATAATAATCAATACAACAAGAAAACCCTTGTGACAAGGGAGTCTAGGAAGGAAATCCGTCTCTATCATTTTTCACTTTCATTAAAATCATAAGGAGAATGAAAGAATAAATCAATCTGTCAATCAGTCATAAATCCCAATTTAACTCTTAAAAGTTTCATAGAAAAAGACATGCAGCCCAAAGGGCTTTTCAAGGGAAAAGACAGGGTTAAACAGTATTTGAATTTTCAAAAAACAAACAAACAAATATTATTATTAAAAATTAATATCCAGCTAGTAGGGGTGAGAGAAAAAATCGATACAGCATAGTAACGTGATGTTTTGTCTGGTGATATATTGTATCGTCTCGTCCACCAAGTATCGATTTTTTCAAATTAATTGCTAATATGAACTGAAGTCTATGATAATGGAAAAATAAAATCAATTGTTTGGACAATTGTTTGTCCAGTGAGGTCAGCAGAGGTGGCGGTCATAGAGCAGGACAAAGTTAGTACAACAAACATGGCAGCACCAGGGGAAGGACATTAGGAATGCAAGCAGGGCATCAATGAGATGGATATGTCACATGCGGTTTGCCAAACATGCAACATGAAAATAAAATACTGCAGAAATAGGACAAACATGAAGCCAAGGCTACTGCTAAATTAGCTAAACAGTTGAAAAAATGGTATAGATAGCAATATATCGCAATATATGGTATCACAATACTCACTGTGTTGCAAAATATTTAAAATCGCGATAATGTCGAATCGGGCCTTTAGTGATTCCCATAAAATAAATTATTGTGTCTTTAACAGAGAAAAAATGAAGCTGATTACATAAGACTCAAATGAATACTCACCAACAAATTCATATATATGAAAATTTACACCCACAAGCCCATTCTCAACTCTCTTTTCGCCCTAAAGACAATTAAAACAATTAATAACTTATCTTCCCCTCCTTTTTTATTATTATGTTATATCATTTTTCTGTTTATTTGTTTTTAATGTTCTTTTGTTCATTTTGTTTTTTGCTTTTCTGTCTCTGTTGACTTGTCCATATACGTCTTTTAGGTTAAGTGTCAATATTTTGCAACTGTCTTTACTATCATCACTTATTTTTGTTGTTTTTTTTGTATGGCTTAGCAATTAAATTGTTTTCAAATGTTTATTTTTATCATGCATTTGCTTTTAAACAATAATATTATTACAGAGAGCATTTGGCAATATAGTTGGACTCATTCTACTGAAAATTTTTAAAGGTGAAAAAAAGAAGCCTAAAAGTGTACAGTAGCTTTGGGGAATGCCCCATTATATCTGCACTTTGGATAGGCAAAGGGTCTATATTTAATGCGCATGTACTTAGTTCTGTTTACTTTATTTACAAATCTATATAAATTTAAAGGGAGCTGACAAAATAAAGTAAAAAGAGTAGGCGTAATAGACCAGGCTTCAGCCTATACCCTTACAGTCCTGTTATGTTTCTTTTTTAACTTTAACAGACAGATATATACATTCATACATACATAGGCAAGTACTTTATTCCACTGAACCAAACAGTACAGATGGGATAACTGGCTTCCTTTTAGCTAAATGTTGGTGAGTGAACTAGTGCTACAGATGCAATATGCAATTCTTGCATGAGAACCAGAGTTACATAGTGCTGAGAACAGGCAACCAGGGCACCCTAGAAAAATGGGGTAGATACTATTCTCTCTTTTGAATGAGATAATATTGCTACACTGACTTTAAAACTCTTATTTTATGAAGTAAATGTTGCAAATTTTTTGCTTTAAAGAAAACACCGTGGACCATGCTTCTTCAACACTCATAGTCACTTAAAAAATAACTCCCATTAGAGTTTTATTTAATGCAGATATGAATTAGTGACCACATAGATCATCACTGTTGTCAATTTTCTAACATTTTCATATTATTGATAATACTGATAAGGGAGGCACCACAAATATCTACAGCAGTTTGATCAGACCTTGGCTGGAGGTCTCGTTCCTCAGCGTCATCTTCACCACTTCAAACAGATTCTGATCAGGGCAACGCAGGAGCTGCTGGTATGCAGCGATTCTGACCTCAGGATCCTCCTGGGAGGAGTGATACAGCTGCAACAGCAAAGATCTCTGTAGAAAGGAAAAGAGCTGTCAGTCACTAATGCTCCACTGTCAATCACCTCTTCGTCTTCACCTCAAATCATCATGAACCAATTAGCATCTCATTTACAAAGTTTGCTTCTTCTTTGGACACTAATATTTATCCAAAAGTGGCTTTCCTTTAGCCAGAATATTGGCTTACACTTAATAAACAGATAATGGGTCAGTGTTGTGTTAAGTATCTTTTCCCACTGTAGGTTATTCATAAGTTCCTACATACTAACCTTTGCCTTCATTTATCCTCATATTATGACAACAGTTGTACTATAAATTCTACTTTTATGTCACTTATATTTATACTGAATTGCACTTAATTGCACGGGTGGTCATAATATCATAAATAATCTGTGTGATTTCATTTGTGACTAAGGCTAACAGCAGAATTAACTCACATCAGCTGAACAAGGAAAGCGTCTGAAGGCCTGGATGGCAACAAGTCTCAGCTCCAGTGTAGTTAAGCGGCTCAGCATGATACGGTTTATCAGAGGAATGAGGTCTGGAGCATTCATGCCAGTATTTCCCACTGATTTGAGTACATAAAAAAGCTGTTGGTGACAAAATGCATGTTAATTGCAAATTTTTCTGTAAAACGAATCAAATGTAGCATATGTTTCATTTGGTTTGGGGTAAATTACAAAGTGAAGTGACTGAAGCACCTTATCTTGAGTGTGTTGTTCACCCTCTGGGTTCTCCTTCAACATTTCTTTAAGGGTTTGCATGAAGGTCTGTACTTCTGGAAGTTCACTACAGGAGGTGTGAGACTTCTGGCACAACTGATAAATCAGAGCTGATCCTGATAACAGCGCCTTAGACTGCAGCTCCGAGACCTGCATTAAGACCTAACACATAGTACATGCTGAAACATCAATATTAAAAATTTTGAGCTTTTTTAGATGAATTAAATTACTGAAATGAATGATTTATCTTTGTTGTAAAAACTAAAATTAGATTTGAAACATCAATATTGTCACCCAGAGGTTCCTACATTGATGGAGTTGATGATCGGTGGTGATGGATGAGGGATGAGGGCTATGGTGGTGAGAAACGCTTGAGCCTGCTCGTCCTCCAGCTCTTTGTTCCTCATTAAGTCGGTTAATAGCAGGATACAGTTTTCAGACCCACAGGCTGGTAATGCATCCAGCAAGGGCTGCCTGTCCAAACAGTTTATCAACATCACTGTTCACCTCTGCAGTGTGACCTTCACATAGTGTGGTCTACGCTGATGTTCAATAAATAACCATCACCAAAATTTAACAATGTGTCCAAAGTCACATACTTCTGTACCAAATACTAATACAAAGTTCAAACTGAGGGGAATACTCAAATGCAGTGTATAACCTGCACACTAAAACCACCAAAGAATTAAGTGTGGAATGATGGACACTCAATGGACGCCATATTAGTGGCAGATATTGTACTGTTAGGAAGCTAACATGCTGCCTAACATTACCATCCACTAGTTAGCTAACAAGCTACCTAGTTAGATTTTAATTTCTAAAAAAGGACATTCAAGTTCATTTTCTTTAATTCAATGTAAATATTAACCTAAAATACAAGTTACACTAATAAATACTGATTGAAAATAACCGTCAAATTTTGATTGTAATTGTCTAATGTCTATTCTTAAAAAGAAGTAGAAGAAGAAAACAGATGCAGGTGAAGCGTTATCATGTCGTGTATTTCTAATCGGGATTAATCTCAGGATTTCTGTAGTTAATGGCAATTAATCACACCCATTTTATTGTATTCTAATATTCCACTATGTTGCATTTAAAACTGTTTTTGTTTCATTTTGGATTTTTCTACTGTCTGCAACTAAGAGTGACTGACTTCCAGTTTCAATATAGACCTGCTTTTATAGGTAGATTGAAGGTTTTTATACGAACTTAACTGCAGAAAAAGGAACTTGTTATGTACTGAAAAGAAATATGTGAAATGTAAAAAGGTAAATGTTTGAAAAACACGGGCAAGGGGATTTTTGACATGTCCACTGAGATGCAGTGGTGGACTTATTTTACATGACTGTGGCTGCAGGGAGATGCTGCAGTGGCTTAATCACGTTTGTTGAAATCAAAAATAAAGCATTCTATCAATTGTGATTGAAAAAAAATGTACTAATTGTGTATTGTAGCTAATCAGGATTTATGGGATCAAACCTGACAGTCCTAAAAAATTGCCTTAAAGAAGTTATTAAAAAAAAAAGTGAAGGTAAAGGCAGCATCGGCCAAGCTAGCCTAACTTACTTTAGCTTAGCAACTCATGTCAGAAACTAATGAAAAGGTTTCTTAATTCAACAGTGGATGTGTATATTTTTGTAAGTGTCCTTTAAAACATTGAATACATTAAAGGTAAGCTTAAATTAGCTTAACTTGTCAGTCAATGTAAGCAGTTACCACATAGCTACAGTGTCTATAGGATGTTAGCTACAGTCAGCTAAAGATGTAAAGACAGAAAACTGTAGTTAGTTTTACAGGGTGCTATTATGGGTCTTCGTTTTCTCAAGGCTAAGCATATTTTTTCTCTAATAACCCAAACAGAAAGGCTATGAGTTTTTAGCTAACAACCACTAGCTGTTGCAAATGTGCTAAAGCTATACATTTTCTTAAAATGGCTAAATTTTTCTTAAAACTTACCTCTGCATCAACAGTTGAGCAAGTTAGCAATGCAAAGAACAGAAATGCTAAATTAATAGTGGCTTAGCAATTTATCAAAATATAATTATGATAAAAAGGTTGTTGCCCACTATGATTAATGTGGATTTTCAAAGTAACGTAGTAATATTAGGAACTAATAGTCGGATGTGAGTTGCTGTTTTGATTTGCAAACAGCTAGTTTATTTCATTTCAAATAATTTTTGTGTCTATGTACTTTCTGATGAAATTCCTGTGAAAAGGAGTAGATTATACAAGATTATTCTCCTTTCATTGCTTGGATTTAAAGGTTTTGTTTGGTCTTTTAATGAAATGAAGTTATTGATTACCACAAAAATGCGGTAGGCAAACACTGCACCAAGTCTCATGCTTTTAATGTTATTTACCACATGTCTCTGAGTAGTTTCTGATTAAGGTGACTACAGTCCCACAGACAGTCCTTTGTTTACTTGTCAGTTTGTCCAGACGCTGTGTATCTTTATCAGTATAATCCATTAATAAAATTTTGTGCAGCTTTAATCCATTTGACCAGTGGCTAACCACAAGATATTTTATTAACCGTAATACTGAGTGTGGAAATTAGTAATTGAAGCAGTCACGCAGAGATAGTGAACTAAAGACAAGCCATAAAATATTTGATTAGAAAACTCAGAGGAAGCACTGACCAGTCGTTGCGGCATTTGAAAGAAGCGTCTTGCCAGAGTGTTTTTAGTTGAGAAAGTGTCAGATCTCTCAGCTGGAAAGCCAGGTGTAGGAACTGTTGTGACACCTAAAATCCAAACACATAAATGTACTGTATATTGTAGAAATTAAACTTTAATCAGCATTTTCAAAACTACCCCTGCTTAACTTGAGTTAATGCACCCACAGAACTGTGACTTTCAATCACCTGATCCCATAGCAGTAATTAAGAAGTGTGTCAAAAATTTAATTGCTTTAGTATTTTGAATGCCATACCAGGAATGAATCCATCACAAATGTTTTAGTACCAAAAAGTGGCCAATGTTTTTGTTCAGTTAAGATGCTGCGTAGGATGTTTGCCTGTTATTTTTGTTACTGGTAAATGAAAACAGAATATTTGATTAACCAATACTGGGTGCCTGGGACTTCTATTTTTTGTACTACAGTATCAAAACAGGTATTGATAATGTTTCTGATGTGGATTATGTCGAAGTTTAACATCCTTGTATTGTGGTAGCTCTAGTTTTAAACCTCAGAGTGTGCCTGGCTTCAGCTCTGACAGCCTCTTCTAAACACCTCCCATGTAAACAGACTGTGATGAAGGTTGCCAAATAGGCAACCTGTGTGCAGGAAACATTAACCTCGTTGGCCAAAACACAAGAAAGTCTCAGAGAAAGTTAAGCCACAACTTACAAACAAAAATAAGCTAGCTGTGGTCTGTCAGGCTACTTTAAAGTGATTCATATTGATGAAAAGCACTGCTACACCAGAGTGGTTCATCAGAGAAACAGACATGTTTGTCACATAGTTCAAACCTGAATCCTGTTCAGGCCTACCTGTTGTGGATCTGATGTGAGGCTACACAACATCCTAACAGTTTGGCCAGCATGCTGCAGTGCTGATGCTCTGGTTTTTCCTGGCCTTGCAGTCCCTTCATCCTCAAACTGCAGATCAGTGAGCACACCATGACCTAAAGGATCTAAAATAAAAGAAAATATAATTATTCATGAATTTTAAAAAGTATGGTTTCTCAATATGCAGGGCCTATGAAACGTAATTTGGCATTTTTGACTAAAAAACCCTCCTTAATGTCAAAGTGAAAACAGATTCCTTCAAAGTAATGTCAAATGAATAAAAATATGTAATGTAACACAAGCGACAAAGAACACTCCAAGAAACTCAGAGAAAAGGTTACAGAAAAGTATAAGTCAGGGGGTGGATACAAAAAAAATCGAAGGGACTAAACATCCCCAAGAATTCAGCTAATTCCGTCATCAAGAAATGGAAGGAATATTTCACATGTGTCACAAACTGATTGACCCTGTAAGGAGACTAGTGAAAGAGGCCACCAAAACACCTATGACTACTCTGAAGGAGTTACAAGCTTACAAGGCATACAAATATTGCCTGGGTTCCTCACCAGTCACAGCTTTATGGGAGACTGGCAAAGAGAAAGCCACTGTTGGAGAAACTCAGATTAAATCTCGACTACAGTTTGCCAGAAGGCATGTGGGAGATCCATGGTCAAGTGGAAGAAAGTTCTTTGCTCTGATGAGACCAAAATGGTGCTTTTAGGGCATCAGACGAGACGCTATGTTTTACAGACACCCTGCACATCCCCACAAACACACCATCCCCACTGTGAAGTATGATGGTGGCAGCATCATGCTGGGGGATGCTTCTCAGAAGCCTGCCCTGGAAGGCCTGTCAAGGTAGAAGGTAAAATGAATTTTCTGGAGTGGACGAGTCGAAGCCCGGACCTCAATCCCATAGAGTAGTCATGGCTGCACTTGAAAAAGGCTGTTAACGCCTGATCTCTGTGCAACCTGACAGAGCTTGTAGAGTTTTGCAAAGAAGAATGAAGTAAAAATGCAGTGTCCACATGTGCAAGCCTGATCGAGACCTATCCACACAGACTCAGTGCTGTGATTGTAGCCAAAGGTGCCTCCATTAAATACTGACTTGAAGGGAGGGAGTATTTTAAGCAATCACTTTTTTTAACTTACATAGTTTTATTTAACTGACATTACTTTGTACAAATCTGTTTTCACTTTGACATTACAGTGTTTTTTTGTTGTTTTGTTTTTGTGACAAAAAAGCAAAATCATATTGACCATGGTTGATTTATAAAATCAATAAAAGGGTAAAACATTGGGGGGGTAAATACTTTTTATAGGCACTGTAATTCTTGTTCCTGACCTGTGTCTGAAGGAGTCCCTGGCTGGGCCCTGAGCAGGAGCAACGTGGACACCGTTTGGGTCTTTACAAGCCCTGTAGTCCCGGACCATGTTGCCATGGAAACAGTTTCAGTACAGTTGACTTCTTCCATCACTGTGGATCCATGCCGCTGAAGACAGTGCAGCTGGGACTGCACTGACTACCAAAAAACAACAGGAAAACAGTTATTCCTAAGAACATGACAAAAGTTATAGTCATAAAAGTGTGTTTTGAAGGTGCATCTTTGACTTTCAGTGGAATTCAGACCCCAAACATCCAGACCCTATTCAGTGGGTCAGAAATCCTAAGCCACATCCTTACACCTTTTTCCATTCTCAACAACAATTTTTCATTAACTTAGGTATAGAAACCAGAGAAAAAAAATCACTGAGTATAAAACACTACTAGAACTGCAGGTGTAAGAAAATATCGATACATTTGTATTAACAATCAAATAATAACATTTCATTATGCAGTTTTTTTGTACATGTGAAATTGTTTATTCCTTTGCCAAAACTTTACAACAAGTAGTGCTATGATAACCTTTGACTGCTTTAAGAAACTTGAATATGGATGCATCACATCTTCTTTGGGGATAAGATTATTACAGGGTATAGTCATTTATTATAATATTAATGATTAACGCTGGTCTATTGTAGACCACAGCAGAGTATAGTATAGACCTGCCCTCTTTGTAAAGATCCTTGAGATAACTTTGTTTATGAATTTGAGCCATACAAACAATTATTGATTGATAGATTGATTGATTCATTGATTTATTGATTGATTCTTACTCACAGTACTGCAATATATTAATTAAGACAATCATAACTAAAATATTGTGAGTAAAACTGTTTTGCTGTTAGTAAGCCACAGGAAAATTACTGACTCACTGATACATTAACTCAACCTTAAGTGATTTAAATATGTGTAGTCTAAAACAATTGAAATCAGACAAACACCCAAACTCC